>NW_015177038.1:562694-593737 GCF_001447785.1 Gekko japonicus | reverse complement strand
ATAAAGACTTCCTTATTCATATTTATTGCCCATTTTATCATTTGCTCTTTCACCGTTTCCTCTTCTGTATACCATTTTAACAACACTTTATACATTTTAGAGATATTTTTTCCCCCTCCACTCTCCCAAACATTTTCCATTTCATTTTTTTCCTCTCTAAAACCATAATTTCTTTTATCTGATCTAAAAAGATCATAAATTTGCATGTATTTCAACCATTCATATTCATATTCAATTTCATTCTGCTTTTTCATTACCCATTCTGTTCCCTCTTTTTTTAATTAAGTCTTTATACGGCAACCAATCCTTGTCTCTATGTCTTGAGTAAGATGTTAACACTTCTACTGGTACAATCCACAATGGTCTTACATCACGAAAATCTTTTTTGTATCTCATCCATACCAAAAACAATGCTTTTCTTACCACATGAAGCTTAAAAAAGCTATCCATTTTTGTCTTATCATACCATAAGTATGCATGCCAACCAAATCTACAATCATGGCCTTCTAACCCCAATAACTTATCATTCTCTAGTTTCATCCACTGTTCCATCCAGGTTAGACAGACCGCTTCATAATATAGTCTAAGATTTGGTAGTTGCCATCCTCCTCTTTCATTGGCGTCACAAAGTATTTTCATCTTAATTCTCGGTTTCTTGCCTGCCCAAACAAACTTTGATAATTTCTTGTTGCCACTTAAGTAGCAAATCAGTCTTGCTAAGTATTGGTATTGTTTGAAACAGGAACATCAAACGTGGTAGGACATTCATTTTTATAACTGATATTCTTCCCATCAATGACAAGTTCATTTTATCCCATTTCGCCAACGGGATCATTTTTAAACTTCTCAAGAATAGTGATGGTACTCATATTTGGCTCGGTTCCTCCTGAGCCTGTTAGGCTGGTTCCAAAATGGAGTCTTTTCTGGATCCATGTTGCCTGCCCGTGACAGACCCATGTGGGGTGTGAGACCCTGGTCTTACTGCCTTTCTGGTTGCCGGATCCCTCCAGGTCTTTTGGAGAGAGAGTTTAGCACAGGTATATCTGGGAAGATAACACTATCATGACCCGTCCCCAGTTGTTGTTTCTGTAAAAAGAAAAATCCTCAAACCTTTCCTCACAGGAAAGATGTTCCTTCCAACTCCTTAATCATTTTAGATGCTTTTCTCTGCTCCTTTTCCAGATCTAAAATGAGATGTGTCTGAGGTTGGATTTGGAACAACTTCTTCACCCAGGGACCAAAACACTACTTGGGCATCCTGGTTGTCTAGTGACCCCTTGATCATTCCAACGTTTGGTAGTTTGGGGGCTCTCTTCTGCACCTTTCCTAGCACTGCAACATGCTTTTTGAGATATGATGACCAGAACTGAGAGCCAGTGTGGTGTGGTGGTGAAGACTGTTGGACTACTATCTGGGAGATCCACGTATGAATCCCTGCTCCTGCCATGGAAGCTTGCTGGGTGACCTTGGGCCAGTCACACTCTCGCAGCCTATCCTACCTCGCAGGGTTGTTGTGGGGATACAATGGAAGAACGGAGAATGATGTAAGCTGCTTTGCATTCTTATTGGAGAGAAAGGCAGGGTATAAATGAATTAAATAATAACTGTGTGCCGGTAAGTCACAACAAACTCACAGAGACACCAGCTAGAAGGGGTTTTCAAGGCAAGAGATAAGCAGAGGTGGTTTACCATTGCCTTTCTCTGCATAGTAACCCCAGTCTTCCTTGGTGGTCCCCCATCCAAGTATTAACCTTGGCTAATCCAGTTTCGTTTCCAAGGCCTGACAAGACTGGGGTAGTAGGATGAACTATTAGGCAGCTGTGCCTGTGTACCATGAAGTTGCAGCCGACTTATGGTGACCCCACAGGGTTTTCAAGGCAAGAGACATTCAGAGGTTGTTTGCCATTGCCTGCCTCTATGTCATGACCCTGGTATTCCTTGGAGGAATCCCATCCAAATACTAGCCAGGGCCAACCCAGCTTGACTACTGCTGAGATCCAACTAGCTTGTCCTATCCATGTCAGGGCTAGACAGCTGTAGAGCTATATAAAGATGTTATGATACTAGTTATCTTGTTTTTAATCCTTCTAAAAATAATCTCTAGTGTAGAATTTGCCTTTTTCACCACCATGGCACAGGGAACTGACATCTTCATTGAAATTGGAATGAGAATAAGATAGCAAGTATTCTAGAAAGCCAGTCTTGTTCTGTTTGCAGAACTGTTTAAAGTTCTGGCTCAGACATCTTAAAGATAACAACCAGTTAGGCTTGTAGCTGTCTCTTTAACAGCAGTTTGATCTGCAGCAATTAGCAGGTGATCATGTTTAACTCCATCCCATGAAAAGCTTTACCTGCTGATTTCTGCAGATCCAATCTCTGTTAAAGGCACAGCAGCAGGCCTAGATAGGCCCCCCTCCTCCAAGCCAATTTGTTCTCTTAACTACAAGAGATAGTGAAGGTCATTAAGATGGCTTTAAAACAGGGCCCCCCAATCTTTTTGAGCCTATGGGCACCTTTGGAATTCTGAGACAACATACAAAATGGCTGCTGCAGGAGGCAGAGCCAGCCACAAATGGTTGCCATAGCTTTACTTCAGTCACACAGTGAAGATTCTTGTGCTGTGGTGGCAGTTGCCGCCGAAGCAACATTAAAAAAAAATCTGCACAGCCAATGAAATTTCCAATAGCCATTCAAACTGTTGTGGGAGCAAAAGCCCTCCCAGGCCCTACCCACTTCTTAAAAACACTTGGTAGATGTCAGAAAAGGTTTGGAGGACGGGCACCATGTTGGGGGACCCCTGCTTTAAAACATCACTGGATAGCTTCATGAAGGACAGGTCTCTATCAAGAGCTAACCTTCATGTTCAGAGACAATTCCAGATGGGTGGCAGTGTTGGTAGCCGCAAAACGAACCAGGCGCCCGGTGGTACCTTAAAGACTTTCCCAGCACCACGAGCCCGAGCTCACTTCTTCAGACGTATGCAACATTCATCCCTTGGGTGGATGCAGACAACTGAAAGGTGCTGGTGTGGAAGGTCTGGCACAAAATTCAATCAACAGAGTAATCAATCTGCTAAGAGTAAATATACAATATGTTGTTGAAGGCTTTCATGGCTGGAGTTCATTAGCTGTTGTAGATTTTCCGGGCTGTATGGCCGTGGTCTTGGCATTGTAGGACCTGATGTTTCGCCAGCAGCTGTGACTGGCATCCTCAGAGGTATAACACAGAAAAATGGAGCACTCTCTGTGTCAAGGAGTTATGACATTTATGACATATACTTAAGTAGGTAGCCATACTGGTGTATAACAAAGCACATATGATACCTTTTATTAAGACCAATCAAACCAACATATTGCAGAAGCTGTCCAGAACTGTTTATCATGCTGGAGGTTAAAGGGAGGGGGACCTCTTTGTCTCCACCCCATGTAGGATGCTTAGCTGACTTCAGTAGGCACAGGGTATGGCTAGCTGGTATCAGACTGCATCCCTGGCAATCTGGCAAGAAGCAGGAAAAATGATACGATTGAAAATACAGCAACCAAGATGATCTAATATTTGTCAGATGCCAATTGGAACACACAAGTCCCTTAAAAGGGTGAAAACAAGGGGGAAAATAGTAGTCTTCATTTAAGAATACTGGAGAATATTTTCTTTGGTACATTTATAAAAGAGTACTTAAAAGACAAATAGTGGTAGTATTACTGAGCGAAGCTTCCCAGGTTCTCTGTACCTTCTACTATACTGTCCAGAGACAGTATACGATTCCCAGGTGTTCTGGACAAAGAATGGACATCTCCATTATACTAGTGATTGGCAGTAGATTTAAGAGAGACAGAAGAACTATTACAGGTAGTTGACTTGTGGGACTCATTGTTATTAGATGTGGTGGTGACAACCACTGGCTTTAAAAGGGGGATGGGAAGATTTAGGGAAGACTGGGATATCATTGTCTGTAACTAGCTATGATAACCGAATGGGACTTCCAAGTTCAGGTGAAGAATGCCGGGGGAAGCAGTCAGCAGGCCAGGGCTATTGTCCACCATTCTTGCTTGCAAACTTCTCTGTGGCACTGGACTGGCCACTGTTAGAAACTGGATACTGGGGCTTACTTGATGGTCTGAATCAGTACACCAACTGTTATGTTCTTATGCTTTTCATAGTGGGGCTTCAGCTGCTGGAGCAAACTTTTAGGGCTGCCAGGTTGCCACTGGCGGGGGATGGGGGAGTAGGGTGGTTGGATTCAGGTTTGGAAACTCCTGGAGATTTGGGGATGGAGCCTGGGGAGGACAGGGACCTCATTGGGGTACAATACCACAGAATCCACCTTCCGAAGCATCCATTTTCTCCAGGTGAATTGATCTCTGTAACCCGAAGATGGGCTGTAATTTTGGGGGATCCCCAGGTCCCACCTGGCGGTTGGCATCCCTAACTTTAACACTGCTGGTGCCTTTATAGCTTCCAAGCATCTTTACTTGGATTTAGATAGTGCACTGTTTTAAATGACATGAATGCATGGAGACTCACTCTGAGAGCAAATGCACACTGCAGCCGTCCAGCGTCATTTTGTTTACTCCTAAGTAAGCCCGAGTTCAGTGACGCTGCTGACTCTGTAATTAAGCGGGCTTACTCTACATTTTGGGAAGAAGTAAGGCCCGCTCGCTGGAAGGTGAGTAAAGACTTATGCATAAAACCGCCTCGATCTAGCTTGTTCGTTTGAAACAGGCCGAGAACTGGAACGTCCGGGGGATTCTTTTGCATAGGGAAACGGTATCAGTTAGTTAAGCCCTGAGAATTCGAATGGCTGTCAAAGGAATTACATTTAGGGAAAAACTGTCTCGGTTGAGCGCTTCAGATCCACAGCCATTCAGAAGCGGTGTCCGTCACTTTTTCAGATTTCTTTTTAAAATCCCCCCAGCGCTGAATTTCATGGGTTAAAGGCGAGAGGGATCCACTCCCTTTCCATGGTTCGGCGCGCAAAGGCAGCCTTCATAAGGTCGCCTGACTGAGGCCATGCCCGCTAGAGGGCTCCTCTTCCTGCGAAAGCCGAGAAGGTTACTTCTTTCCCAGTCGCCGCTCGGCGGCCCCCATCAGCTAGGCGGAGTTTCCTGAGTCAGCCGCCGCTGCACATCCGGATTAATCTTAAGTGGCGGCTGCTGCTCCCCGCAATAGCGAAGACCCCCGGGAAGAAAACTTGCGGAAGCCCCGGACCGGACCGATTGCTTGCAGGTGATCAACGGCGAGGCTGCGGGGTAGAGGGTGGGGCGGCAGGAGCTAGGCCTGGAGGGCTGGGGCACCCACTGGCCTGGATCTCCCCCCTCCCGCTTTTTGTGTTGCAGTGAATGGGACGGAAGGTGTGGAGCGGCTGGCTGAAATAAACCCCCTTGCTCGCGGGGGAGGGGGACCTCTCTGGGTAAATGGGAGATTAAGTCTCCAGTAGGGTGTTCTTTGCGGTGGGAGGGGCAGAGGCCTTGCCCAGAGGGAGGGGGCGAAAACAAGGAAGGGGGGGAGGAGAAGGAAGCCCCCACCCCGTTTTGTTAAACCGAATTGCTCGTGCAATAGGAGTTTTTAATTTCTCTTTATACGGGACAGGTTAAGGGTTAAGGTGCCCGTCGAATCCCCAGGCAAACAACTTTTTGTGGCCGCCCCTTAATTGCTGAGCTGTTGATGCAGTTGGCTGGAGGCACGGGTTGGTTCTCGTTTATTGCGGATGGCATGGACGGGAATAAATAAACCCACCGAGCAGCGCTGGTTCTCCAGGCCAGCCCTCTCTTGCTCCAGTCCACTTCTGTTGCCTGCCTTGCTGTTTAATTTTCATATTCCCCTTTTCCAAAACCAGGAGCGTCTGGGCTTATTTTTCGCCTTAAATATTGCTGCAAGTTGTGTGATGGTGCTTGTGTACAGCTGGGTAAACTAAATGTGCTGTGCCAAAGAAATGGGGGAGGGAAGTCTTGTAGTTAAAAGAAATGAGAAGGTGTTGGTGGTGTATGGAGGCAAGAATGCTAATTGCTTGTGAAAAGTCTCTAGTAATGAAGGAGACTTTGGAAGGTGACGATAGGAAAGAAAGGGTCGGTTCTTTCATAGGTGAAGTGAGATGGTAGGTTTGGGGCACAGTTTAAGGAGTAGTAAATCTCCAGTCCTAACGTTCCAGAGGTCTCTCCTTTACCAAAACCAGCAGTTTGGTGGGACCTCTGAGACTGACTTGTTCTGATATGAGCTTTTGTGGGCATGCCCAGTGAAATGTGCTCTGGGACCTCTGAGACTGACTTGTTCTGATATGGGCTTTTGTGGGCATGCCCAGTTTGTGTGTCCAGTGAAATGGGCTCCAGTCCACAGTGCATATGCTGCAGTAAATGTGTTAGTGTCTCAGAATGGTTTGTCTTTATGCCTTGTTTGTACCTGTAATAGTCTCAAAGGGGCTTACAGTCACCTTCCCTTCCTCTCCTTACAACAGTCACCTTGTGAGATAGGTGGGGCTGAGAGAATGTGAAGAGAACTGTGGTCTGCCCAGCAGACTTAATGTGGAGGAGTGGGGAATCAAACCCGGTTCTCCAGATTAGAGTCTGCTGCTCTTAGCAACTATGCCATGCTGGCTCTAACACGATGCAGATACCTTGGTTGTTTTTAAAAATTGCATCTCGAGTAGCATTAGAGTAGTCTAGAGTGGCATTACTGTTTAGATTTTCTGGTGCAGTTGCTAAAATCTGAAGAGGGACTGTGTGAGGCATTTGACCAGTTGCAGGAAGGTGTGTGTCTCATAAGAACATAAGAATAGACTTGGCTGGATCCAAGGAGTGGCTCACTGAGCCCTGTTCTCCCACAGTGGTTAGCTAGAGGCCACAGATGGATGTTAGCAAACTAGAGTGCAAGTGGAGTGGGGTAATTGGCATGGTAAGGGATCTGGACAGCAAGCCTTCTGAGCACGCGCTGAAGGAACAGGGTATGTTTAGCCTGAAGAGAAGGTTAAGACCAAAGGGAAACCTGATGAAGTGCCCGAAGGGCAGCTGCATAGAAGAAGTTAAAGACCCATTTTCTTTCGCTCCAGACTAACTGGTAGACATTACACAGAATTTAGATTTTGGCAAAATATTAGGAGGAACTTTCTAATACAATGAGCTGTTCAACAGCGGAAGAGGCAGCCTTTGGAGCTGGTGCTGTCTCTTTTGCTGGAAGTCTTGGCGTGTATTCCAGCATTGAGTGACTTAAATTGCTTCTGAGGTACCTCGGGGGGATTCTGTGGGATAAGCAGGGGCACAGAGTCCAAAGTGCCCTGCCCCTAACTGCTGCTGGGTAAAGCATAATAAGGAAATGAGGACACCTGGAGTTTTTCGGTGGAGGGTTAGGTTGTCATTGATAAAGGCACAGCCTTGGAAAGAAAGTGATAAACGATGACAGCTCACACTGGCAAAGTGTTCGTCTGTTGTCGGTGCCCCTGACTGAAGGTATTTTGGTGCCCCAAGCAGGTATGCCTGTCGGGAGCAAGCTGGCAGGGTCTTGGCTCAGGCCGGGCTTGATAGCCATACAGGGTTGGGGGAGGGCGGGTTTAGGGTACCACCTGCCGTGCCACCAGTGTCTGGGGAGAAGATGAACCGTACAGCTCTTCCAGTGTCCCCGGAACTCACCTTGTACCCTGGCAGCAGTGGTGTGGATCAGAGAAGTTATTATAGCTGCAAGCCTGCTTTCCGCTGCCTCCTGTCTGTGCCCACTTCTGATCATAGCACCCTGAGTGGCTCCTTGGATTTCCTTGGTGCCAGCCTGGCAAACCATTGCATGGCTATCGAGGGCAGGCTGTGTGAGGGACGGCCTCTCTGAATCGAGATTGTCACACCACAAATCTGTTTCAAAAGGGCTGGGTTGGGTAGTAGGAGATCGCTGTTTGCCTGCTTAACCCCTCCTTTTTGGGAATTGCATAGCTCTTCTGTTATATATCTCTTAAATGAGAAGCAGTGTGATAGTAGTTTACACATTTGTTTTGGGGGATTAAGCCCACTGAAGGCTGGAATCAGTCCATGACACACAACCGTGAACTAGTTGCTGAGGCCAGTCTGGTTGAATTAAAGCCTGCATTTGGACTCAAGGGATTTGGGCACAAAGCCCTGCTTGGCTGTGGAGCTCACAGGGGGTCCAGTTAGGCCATTTTAGACTCTGGACTTAATAGTCCTTTGCAGATACACCCTTTTACACCTCTCCAGATGTTTCTTTAAATGTTAAGCATGGAAAATTCAGTAATATTGTTTTATCCCACCTGGTTGTCTCCACAGATAAACACGTGTGGTGTAATCTGATCCTATGCATCTTTACTCAGACGTAAGCCTTGCTGTGTCCAATAGGGGTTATTCTAAAGCAAGTGTGCATAGGATTAAAAGTGGCAAAGAAATCCCAGAGAGATATGGGACCACAGAGACCAGGGAGAAGCCAAGCCATAAAGGCACACCCCCCCTCGCCTGCTCTCCTTTGCTTGTGTTCCCCAGCATACATGCAAAACGTGCATCAACTTCTTGCTCTCACGCACATTTGTCAGATGCTGGGGAGCAGGCAGTAGGCTTCCCCATGGCAACTGTCTAGCCAGGGCTGCAAACAGGATGCTGGACTAGATAGGCCATTGGTCTCATCCAGCACTGCTGCTCACCCCCCAGGGAAACTAGAGCAGGACTGTATTCTCTGTGCCGGTGGCCACAGTGCGGCGAGAAGCACCTGCCAGCGTCTGGAATTTCTTTACTTGCAGTTCTTTTCCTCAAAAATTTGAACAAACAAGGTTCTAGACTTTGCAGTGAGAAGGCTAATGCTATGCCTGCAGTGTCTGCTAAAGCAAAATTTCTGGAGAGTCTGGGCCTAAGAGTAACAGTTAAATCATATTTTTAACTACGTATAGGGTTTTTTAAAAAAATGCTTTGTTGGTCGAACCCTGTTGGCAATCTTCGTACGAAACATCCAGCGTTTCAGTTGATTATTTCAAAGGTTAATAGTATCAGCAAACTGATATAAAATGCTGCAGTGTAGATGCAAGGAAATACCAGTCTGCCAGTTGTAGCAGTAATTGCTTTAAACTGTTTGCAAAAGTGGTTTCCTATTTAGCTTCCATATGAGAACTCTTGCCAGAGCTTGGAAGGGTAGGCAGTGGTGAAGACCTGGATGGGAGACCACCAAGGAAGTCCAGGGTTGCTACGCAGAGCAAAGCAGTGGCAAACCGGCTCTGCTGATCTCTTGCCTTAGACCCCGTGGTCCTAGAGTCACCATCGGTGGGTTGTGACTTGATGGCACACAATTATTATATTAATGAACATAAGAAGCTGCCTTACACAGGGGTCAGGCAAAAGGTCCCTCTAACCCAGGGTTGCCTTTTCAAGTGGAGAGCTCTCCAGGGTTTTGGGTCAAAGTCCCTTGGCTACTAGAGTCTTTTTTTTTTTAAGCCCCCCGAAGGGGATTTTTTTAAATTTGCATTTCTAAATAAACGACAAAACTACCAAGAAAAAAGGAAGGGAACACTACAAACTATGGAAACCAGAAAAGAAAATCTACTTGCAAAATCTACTTGCAAAATATTATAGAAAATATTGTTACTCTTTAGCAGTTGCATTCCAGGATGAGGAGTTCACCTAATCATCATCTCAGTTAACATAACTCGCTTATTAAGACTAGACAGAGAACAATTCCCGTGTTATCAAACATAAAACAAAACCCTTTAAAGGCAATGGCAACAGCCCTCCTTCCCCCAAGAACCAGCATTTATGAGCCCACAGTTCCCTCAGCCCGAACAGTCACGCCTCTCTATCCTCTTCTTTCCATGTTGTCTCATCATCTTCTGTACTGGCCGTCTACTGCGTACTGCCTCTCCAGGAATAGTCCACGCCTCCTCATTTGCCTTGGATCAAAGAGTCTCTCTTTATTTCATCGGACATGCGGACGTATGCTTATTAATTCCATGCACTTATTTATTCCATCGGACATGCGCTTGTTTCCACTCCATTAGCTTGCAGACTTTAAAACCGCTATCAGTCCTCCACTCCATTTATCCGCTTTTCAGCCTGCTTGCTAGTCTATTCACCAGTCCATCCCGCTAAAGCTTCGACAAGTTTCAAGCTTTTCATACAGTTCCGCATTTGCCCTGATCCATGGCACCACGCCTCTCCGTTGCAAAAGAAATTGTCCCTTTAGAAACCGCTTCCATTCGGCCAGCAGATGTCACCCGATTTGGTTGGGGAAGAATCTATGGTTGGTCATCTGACCTACCCGTTCTTCTTCCTGAAGAAGCTTGGGCCCCGCCTCCCTCCGCACATCTTCTTGCCATCTTGGGGGATTGTTTACATTCACCGATAAAACATGCCAAAGTCTCAAAGGTTTGTAGCCGCTTTTATTCTGAAAATGTTCCCTGCTCTAGTCGTTTGCCGCTCATAGCTCCATCTCCCACCTCCGCGCCCCCCTTGATAAATTGTTTTTTAGTTTATGCGGGGGGGAGGGCCCCCTCCCCTGCTCGCTTTTCTCGCCGTTCCGGGGGGGGGGGCTGGCTTTTTAAATTGCTGGTATTTCGCTTTTACTCAACTCACTGTTTGTTGTTGGTCATAAGACCTTGCTCAGATTACATTTTAAACGCTCGATCTCCAACGCTTGTCCCGATCAGCAGCTCTAGTTCCATTCGGACGCATAGCAGCCGGACTGTCGGGGCAGAAGAGCGCCTCAATTCCCCAGCAACGTGCTGGCGAAGAGGCCACTCTCCATAAGCCCCATGGCTAGGAGCCCACTCGCGGAGCTCCAGGGGGGGATGCGGACCATCGCAGCCCCCCCCCCGGCCACTAATTCACAGCACACATCTCTCGGAGCTCCGAGAAGACGCGGCCATCGTTGAAGCGACAAAACCGGAAGTCCAACTACTAGAGTCTTTTAACCCGTGATTCCTAGTGCTCTGCGGGTTAAAATTTGTTTCAAAAGCGTGAGGATATTTGAGAAGGTGCCCTCAGCATTTATGAAGAGGCATTTTTGTTGTCTGCATCATTTCTTTTGAGCATCAGCCAGGCCTAGTTTCCGTGTGCTCAGAAAATTGGAGTGGGGGGAGTTTCGTTTGACGTCATTCTGTTGCACTTTTAGTTTGCTTTGCTCTCTGCTGGAGTGTTGGGCACTTTTAGTAAAGGGGAAAGTGAACTCAGGGTGGTGGTGATGCTGGTGTTGGTAAGGCTGACATTCTAGAAGGGATTGTGCCGCCCACTTTGGATGGGGATGAATCTATCCCTTGTTGATTCCGTGAAGAGTTTAGGGTGTTTCTTGATCTACCATTGCTGGAGAAGCTGAGTAAAGGATTTTTCTTAAAATTGTATCTGCTACTGTTAGTATCAAAGAAAATGAGCTGTGCTCAACAAAAACCAAATCAATCGTAGACAAATGTATCAAAAATGTAATGTAGAGGACACAGCCCAATACAGTTCAAATGCTGTGATGAAATTAGCTATAGAAAGCCATGTATCAAAGCATACGGGACAATGGGTGTTTTACATCTGGAGCCCCCAAGCATCTTTTGTTACATAATAGGTGGATGCTGCTTAACCCCCCCCCCCCAATTTGTTGCAGGATGTGTGTGTGTGAGCAACCCATTTTCCAAGAGCCTCTGTGAAGCTCCTATGTGCCATGTTTGGGGGAACCTATGGGTGTTTTGTGGCATCTGTGTTTGCCCCAAGAGGCAAATTGAACTTTGCGTGGCCATTTTGGATTAGACAGTGCAATAGGAAGAGGCTTTCTCCCTCTGTGTTGTGTGTTGATCTGAATTTGGGCTTTGCCTGTCTCTTCAAAAAGAGTGGCCTCTTGAAATTTTGAGGCAGAACTTCCACGGTTGCCTGTAGTTCAGCTGTTCAAATGTAAACAATGTCCCATTTTCACACTTTTCTAGTAATGCCTTGAGTACTTGTTTTGCAAATACCCAGGCACCTCTTAACTATTTGGTAATTGTATGAACCAGTTAGAAGACACAGCCTTAAGCATGCCCTTGTGTCTATTGTGTGTTGAACCACCCCTATGAGAACAGGGAACCTATTGAAACTTCTGGTACATTGCAAAATGGTTTTTCTAAATCCCTGCCAGAGGGCTTGAATCACATTCTGTAATACAATGATTGTATGCCTTCAGGCTGCAATCAACTCATGGTGATCCTAGAAGCATGGGGTTTTCAAGGCAAGAGATGAGCAGAGGTGGGTTGCCATTGCCTTCTTCTGCATAGCAACCCAGGTCTTTTGTGGCGGTCTCCCATCCAAGTACTAACTGTGCCCAATCCTGCTTTGCTTCCAAGCTCTGAGAAGCTCAGATAGGCTGGTCTGTCAACTCTCTACTTGTCCATTTAATTTGCTGTTTGTTAGCAATATTCTGATATGATCGGGGAAGAAAATCTGTTTCTTTAGCTCTCGATAGATATTAAGGCAGGTCATAACCTTTGCTGTCTGTGCATTTCTGTTCATACCGTTGGAACAAACTGTATGGATTCATGAAGAATTTGACTGGTGGTTCATTTGGAGGAAGAGTTTTGGATATCATATAGAACAGAATTTCTTTGTGCATAGTGTGTGGGGGGGGGAAGAATATGGGAGGTGGGAATTGGGGGTTCATCACTGGATGTTCATGTTCATCTTTTAACCATGAGGTCTAGAAAGTTGTGGGGGGCGTTATTTTTGGATGGAAACCTGGGTTTCTCAGGATTCTTATCCTTTTTTGCTGTCAAGTTGCAGCTGACATGGTGACCTCGTAGGGCTTTCAAGGCAAAAGACGAAAAGAGGTTGTTTGCCATTGCCTGCCACTGTGTAGCGACCCAGGTATTCCTTGGTTGTCTCCCATCCAAATAATGACCAGGGCGAACCCCTGCTTAGCTTCTGAGATCTGTGAAATTGGGGTTGCCTGGGCTATCCGGGTCAGGGCCAGGGTTCTTATAGTAGTCTGTAATTTTTCAATAGGAGTTTCACAGCCAGTCTCCATCCCATGTAGTCTTTGTGGCCCCTAATAGGGCACCACCTCTTAGCTATGAGTTGTGTGAGCTGTTCATGCATAATTTGCTGTTTTGATGTTCTATGTATTGAGTGTGATTCCTTTTCTGCCTCCTAGGTGCTGGTGGGCTTCTGAGAAGACCTCCGTTCCGCCATGGAGCCGTGGGTGTATCTGGACCCACGTCAGAGGGCCTTGTATCGAGATGTCATGCAGGAGAGCTACGAGACACTGATGTCTCTTGGTAAGGATGCATTTCCACCTCCTTTCCATTTCGTACTGAGCTCCTTTTGCACTTGGTTTCTTGGCCTAAGACAGGTTACCAAATCCTCTTCCCCCCCCAAATATACACAGAAATCATAACCCCAATAGTATAATGGGCAAAGAGGCAGGATCTTTCCCATCATACCAGCCTCTGGAGGGCAGAATGAATCTTTCAAGAAGATCTGGCTAGAGGGACTTCTTTGGCTTCTTTCCTTCTCAGAAGCCTGGTGACCAGTGAGAGGAGACTGTCCCCTGTACGTGATGGAGGATTTTGGGGAGTGGTTGGCTTGGCTTCACTTGGCATGGGGCTTCTGGAAGTGATGTGAAGGGCTCCTACACTGACTCTGCAAAGCCAATGGGAAGACTGACCCCTACATGGGCCAAGTCTTCTGCAATTCATGGAGGGCTTCATGACTGGCACTTGCAGCTGATGGAGTGGGCCAACTTCACTGATGATGTAGCCGGTGGACTTGTGGAGCCCCTTGGCATATTAATTGACATTCATTTTAGTAATCAGCTTCATGTACTGAAAATGTACTTTAAAAAAAAGCCTTATTGGGTAGATCAGCGGTGTTGTCATGTTATACATTGGGGTTGAGGTGGGCCAAAGGATGGCAGCTCTCCTAAGCCCACTCGGTGAATTTATGTTGGAGATGAGATTTGAATTGGCAGTTAACAAGGTTATAGTTCATACTCTGTCCCTACCCAACACTGCATTTGCTCTCAGTGTTGCTTAAGTTGTCTTTTTGAATGTTCAGATTCCCAAATACCGTTGAGAGCCTGGATAGAAGTAATTTGCATCAAGATCCTGGACACTCAGGCACCCTGGCTTCTTTCACGCAGATGTTTTTCTCCGCCTTGGCTGCTTTATAGCAGTGCTGCTTTTGGAAGCATCGGCATGCCGTTGTCTTCTAAATTGACCCTGCTTCTATGTTTTTTCTCCCTTGCCCAGAACTGGTTTGTTACTAGCTTAATTGTAGTCAAAGTGCCTTTGGATGCCGTATGGTTGGAAAGGTGTGCATTTTTGCTGATCCTGCCCCCATGGTTGCCATTTTGCCCTGTGCCACTGGATGCCTTTTCTAGGCTGTTTTTAAAAATCGATGATTGATGCACTGCTAAAGCATTATGGAACATTCTCTGGTTATGAACTACTGGCTCCCACCTTTTCCCCAGTCTGTAGTTCTTTATTGTTGTGGAGTTAAGGGGGAAAGTGCAAGCTGCACATTTGCCCTTATAACTCTACAACCAAAAGGGCCAGAGACTTAATTTTTTTTAAATGAAAGCCAGGGACCAATAGATCATGATAATGCTATAGCAAGTTAGCAGTTCCTCATTTTAAAAAAAGTGGTGTGTGGAAGAAATGGTGATCACGGGGATCCGAGGCAAGAAGAGTGCTGGGAAATATGTCACATGCATGTTCTGTGAATGCTTCTGCATTTGCAGCAATAGGGACTTCACAGAGAATAGTCTCTGTGTGGAAGCAGCCTGTGACGACCCCTTTACTGGGGAGGTCTGGTTTCCCTTTAAAAGTGTTCTTTATGTTTTTCTCTACTGGGTAATACGGCTGCCACCAGGAAATTTAAGGCTTTCCAAACCATTATAATATTATATTCATCACTGGATACAGGTATATTGAGGGTTTAAGCTTTCGAGGAACTATGTGGTCTGAGAAAGGATTCTTTCCAGAGCTGGTATACTTGAATGAAATAGGATTTATTTAAAGAAAGCATAAATACGAGGGTAGAACCATGTAACTAGTAAAGTAGGTATAACACACAGTCTGCTCCCTACTGACAGGGATTTTTCCTTAGGTAACTTTGTAACACTTTTTCCTTCATGTCCATATAATATTTACTGTTTCCTAGACACTCAGCTTATAACTGTTTCAACACTGAACTGCTTGTCACTTTCTTTCAGACACAGCACTTAACTCTCATATCACACACAAGAAGGTCTCTCCTTCAGACCCCAGAACTAAACTCATCCCACACAGGGATGGGTCTCACTCCTCTCATACACAGAACTTCTGCTTCTCTCACAGAAATCAGAACTTAACTGATCTTCAACTGTCATATCTAACTGACCCTCTTGATAGACATTCAAATCCTCCACACAGCATCCATTCCAAAACCCCTCCCCCTCTCTGTCACTCACCAATCATATCACTTGCCTGATTCCAGCACTCTAGATTATCATCACAGCCATGCAAACCAAACTTTTAAAGCCACACACACAGAGTTAAACATGAAATCATTACACAGCCTCTCTCTGGAATTTTCCTGGTTTGGGTTCTAGTGCTGACCACAATTTGAAGAACCTGTCCGTCATGCGTAAGGCGTTCTATGCAGCATTCCTCCTCAGGATATATACATTCTAAAGAAGCAGCAATCCAAGCAGCTGCAAAACCTGTTGAGCAGATTGCACAAATCCACGTATGCGCATTTCCTTTGTGTAATAGTATAAGCTTATCTGGAGGCAAAGCACGTTGGAAGCTGTCTTAATTGTTCCAGCTAACTCGTTCTTGTGAACTCCGGTGGTCTTCAGCTCAGGGGTCTGACCTTCAAGTGGGTCTTGGAACCCCATCTGCCGCTGAGTCGCAAGGACCTATAGAACTGCCTGTTTGTGGTGTGAGTGCTGCTTTTTGTAAGGACCTGCTGCTGGTGTGCACGTGCATCAAGAGTGAAGGCGGCATACCTCCTGCTCAGGATGGCAGGCTCACTCAAGTGGTGGGAGGGGATTCTGTTAGGGTGGGTAGGTTTAGGTTACCCCCCACCGCTACACAAATACAACTTGGCTTTGCTTTCTCTTTCCTCTGCTGAGCGTGGCCTGGCTCACCCCTGCCTCGGTGGAAGAACCTCTGCTTTGCACACAGAAGGTTCCAGGTACAGTCCCCATCGTCTCCAGTTTAAAGTATCAGGTACTGTGTGCTGGGGAGGAAGACCTCTGCGTACAGACCTTGGAGAGCCGCTGCCAGTCTGAGCAGACAATATTGACCTTGATGGACCAATAGTCTGAGTCACCACGAGGCAGCTCCATGTGTCCATTTGACCTTCTCGGTGCTCTGTGCATATGTTTTGTCATAGACCTCTTCCCCAGAAAGTTGATCTTCTGGAGGAAAAAAGGGGTTCTGGTGTGGCAAGTGTAGGAGAGAAGCATTGGGTGACAGATGGAAGTATCCAGTCTGTAATGCAAGCAGCCTGATGCTGGGAAAGATTGAAGGTCGAAGAAGACGGGGACGGCAAAGGATGAGATGGTTAGACAGTGTCATAGATGCAACAAACATGAAATTGAGCAAACTTCAGAGGATGGCGGAAGACCGGAGGGCCTGGCGGGAGCTGGTCCATGGGGTCGCGAAGAGTCGGACTCGACTGTGCGACTGAACAACAACAAATAATGGTTAAGTGTGCAGACTCTAATCTGGGAGAACTAGGTTTGATTCCCCACTCCTCCACTTGCGGCTGCTGGATGACCTTGGGCAAGCCATAGTTCTGTCAGAGCTGTTCTTGAAAGGGCAGTTCTTGAAAGAGCTCTCCCAGCCCCACCTACCTTACAGGGTGTTTGTTGTGGGGAGGGGGAGGGAAAGGAGATGGTAAACCGCTCTGAGACTCCGAGTGAAGGGCGGGGTATCAGTCCAATCTCCCCCCTCCCCCGTGCTAGCTTGTTGCTCACTACAGTATGCTTCCTGTCCTTATTGGTCAGCTGTCTGCAGTTCTTTCCTTGACACAGGTCAGGTTATATAATTGGTTCCTTCTCTTCCTGTCATGGGACTTTGATGTCACACACTTGTAGCTCAGTGGTTCCCGTGCTGCTGCCTGGGAAGTAGAGGATATGTCCCACGAAAAGACACTTCCTGGGTCCAAAGGGGTTGAAGTCTGCTGGTCTGCAGTCTGCTGTAATGCTGGATTTTAATTTAATGATGTTTAGATGCTTTGTTTTGTATTGCACTTTCTTTTGTAAGCCGCCTGAGGCAAGTTCCTTGGAGAGGCAGCATAGTAGTTGCTGAATTGATAACTGTAACTGTCAGTGGTCCTGTAGGATCTTAGGCAGATAAAGATCTTTCCCAACTCCTCCTGTATGGGAACCCTGAACTGGAGATGTTGGGTTGTTAAGAACCTGGGGCCTTCTGCATGTAGTGATGGTGTTTGGCCACGGAGCCACAGCCTAGAGTGAAATTACTTGAGAGCTTAATACCTCGCTCATCTTCCACTCTCCTGATTAATGGGGAGTGAGATCATTCCAATAGGTAGAAGTGTTTCCCTTCCCCGCAGGTATTCTGCCTCCAGTGGCAGGGTGGGGACAATGTTCATTAAACGGAATTGGGAAGGTGCCACCCTGTACCCAGGGCGAAACATAAGAATGTGGAGGACCAGTGGCCCATCTAATCCAGCATCATGTCTCTCACAGCAGTCAACCGTTACTCTGGAGTGTGTACAACACGGCATAGAGGCCAAGGCCTCTTCCCCTGATGTGGCCTCCTGGCACTGGGGTTCAGAGGTTCCGCCATGGGACTTCGATGTCAAACCCTTCCTGTAGCCACCTCCTGAGGCCTCTGGTGGTCCACTTCTGGGAAACTAAATACTGAGCTAGGCAGCAGAGGCCCTTCTTGGAGTGCTCTGTGAGAGGAATTGTCCCCAGAGGACTAGTCTGCTGCAGAAAACTAAGGTGCCGCTGGAATTCTGTGTGTGTTTTCCTATGAGAGGCCAGAGTGTTGGACTAGAATGTATGAGACCCAAGTTTGAATCCCCACTCTGCCATGGAGGCTTGCTGGGTAATCACGGTCACATACTCTCAGACTAATTTTACCTCACCAGGAGAGAGGAGAATGATGTCAGCCTTTCTGGGTCCCCCATTGGGCAGAAAATCGAGGTATAAAGGAAGTAAAGAGATGAAAGCTCCCTTCCTGCTTCCTGTGGTCACTGGAAATGCTCCTCGAGCTGTGTGTGAAATCCTGCTGCCCGTGGCTGAGGGTTTTTCTTCCTTCACACTTCCGCATGCAGATGGGGCTGTTCTGCAGGGCCCCTGTGCTGCCTTCCTGGCTCTATTCACACCAGGGCCAAAAAGTGAAAGATCTAACATGATACCGATATCTCTGAAAGCCTCATGGCATCCTTTAAGCTGCAGCCATTCCTTCAGGGGAACGGTATATAGCCCACTATTAAGCCCTTTCAAGACTGCTGCTTCTGTGCTTAGCTTTGTTAGGAATGAGCCAAGTATATATTTCTCATTAACAAGCTGACAGACTCTCATACAAATAATGAGGGCCATTAAATCTCATCACAGACTGTCGTGTTACCTGGTAGCTATAATACTTGGCCTTATATTTATATTTTGGTTTCCCTGTTCGAAATGTTTCACCGTGTTACCCTGTTTGTAATCATTACAACAGCCCTGCCAGGTAGGCTAATACTAGACCATATTGCAGAGGGTGGGGCTGAGGCAGAGTGGCTTGCCTGAGGTCACCTAGCAAGCTTGCGACATGGGTAAGATGAAACCCAGGGGCCCTCCTTCTTCATAGCTCACTTCATTGCTATTTAACAAGGTTTGAGTCTGGTGGCACCTTTGAGACCAACAAAGTTTTATTCTGGGTATAAGCCTTTCATGTGCACACACATTTCTTCAGATACCACACAAAAGCCAGAATAAAACTTTTCTGGTCTTAAAGGTGCCACCGGACTCAAAACTTTGTTCTGCTGCTTCAGACCAACATGGCTACCCTGAATCTATTGCTTCCTTCACCTTGCAGGTTCCAGGCTCTTGCAGCTCCCAGGAGGAATTTGGTACCTGGATTCTGAGTAGTCCAGATCAACAAGGCTGAACTTTTAGATTGGTACAAATTTGCCCATCAGCAGTTTAGGGTGTGTGTATGTTTTTTTTTTGGGGGGGGCTGATCTGCAAAGGAACGTAAGAGTAGCAATGCTGGATCCAACCAGTCATCCATTTAGTCCAGCATCCTGTTTCTGGTAAGTGGCCAGGCAGATGCCTCTGGGAAGCCCATAAGCCAGACAGCAGACAGCAGCCTTCACTCACAGAATGCTTCCTGGCATCTAACAATGGGAGGCATTCTTCCTTTGGATCGGCTGTCACGTTCTATAATAGACCAATCCTGCAGTAATCTGTCCAGCCCCCCCCCCTTTTTTAAAGCGGTCTAACCAAGTGGCTGTTCCACTAGACTTGCCAGCTCTGGGTTGGGAGATAACCTGGAGATTTTGGGGGTAGAGCCTGGGGAGGATGGATTTTGAGGAGGGGAGGGACCTGAGAAGGGTAGAATGCCATAGAGTCTACCTTCCGAAGTAGCCATTTTCTCCAGAGGATTTGATCTTGGCCACATGAAGCTCAGTTGTAATAGTGGGGAATCTCCGGGTGCCACCTGGCGGTTGGCAACCCTAGTCCCCACATTCATATGGCAGAGAGTCCCAGCATAGGTCTCCTTGGGAGCTCTTGCCTTAAATTTGCTCTCTCCCCCCCTCTTTTAACCAATCCCATTTTATTTCTCATGATTTATTTATTGATGCTCTTAATGGCACTGCCCCCCCCCAAGCAAAACAAGGCCCTGCATGCAGGTTTGCAATCTGAAGTCCAAAACCAAGGCATTTTAGAGACTGTGTGTGTGTGTGTGTGTCCCTTTTTCTAGCCTGATTTGGTAAACCTTTCCCCCCCTTTCTCAGCTGCAGACAAATTGCTGAACAGCAGTAACAATGACGAAGAGGAGGAAGACGAAGAGGAGGAAGACGAAGAGGAGGACGAAGGCCCTGAGGAGTTGCGACCGGGCACGTCTCAGAGCACCCCCAAACGAGTCAGGCCTTTGCCACACCGGGCCAGTCCGAAGCAACAGAAAATACCTGCTGTGGTGAAGAAGCAGGACAAAGCCACCCAGCGGGGCCACGCCCTGAAGAAAAGTCGGGAGAGCCGGTGCTTGGACTGCACCAAGAGCCTGACCACCACTGGCAGGGGCCGGCAGAAGAGCGAGGCCAACGCCGCTCGGGAGAAGCCTTTCCAGTGCACGGACTGTGGGAAAAGCTTCATCTGGAGCTCGCACCTGGAGCGCCACCGGAGAATGCACACGGGGGAGAAACCCTTCAAATGCCTCAACTGTGGGGAAGCCTACAGCCAGAACTTCCACCTCTTGCAGCACCGGTGCTCCCAGCTGATCGAGAAGCCCTTCAAGTGCGAGGACTGTGGCAAACGCTTTGCCCAGAGCTCTGCCTTGGAGAACCACCGCAAGGGCCACACAGCAGAAAAGCCCCACAAATGCACCGACTGTGGGAAGTGCTTCATCTGGGCCTCCCACCTGGAGAGGCACCGGCGAGTGCATACCGGAGAGCGGCCTTTCAAGTGCCCCGAGTGTGGGGAGACGTACAGTCAGAGCGCTCACCTGGCCAAGCACCGGCGCAACCACATGGGAGAGCGGCCTTACAACTGCCCGGCCTGCTGGAGGAGCTACGCTCAGATCTCCGAACTGGAGGAACACAAGAAAACCCACTTGGGCTGCGAGGACTGCGGGAAGGTCTTCCGCAGCAGGCAGACCTTGATGCGGCACCAGCGGGGCCACCGGCGCGAGCGCACTCACCTCTGTGAAGAATGTGGGAAAGGGTTTGTGTGGGCCTCCCACTTGGAGCGCCACCGAAGGGTGCATACCGGGGAGCGCCCTTTCCCGTGCCCCACCTGCGGGGAGAAGTTTGCCCAGAAAGTTCATCTCCTTCAGCACAACAAGACTCACTCGCATGCACGGCCCTACAAGTGCGGGGACTGTGACAAGCGTTTTGGGGACAGTTCGGCTTTCCTGGCCCACCAGCGGGGCCACGCCATGGAGAAGAACCACAAGTGCCAGTACTGCGGGAAAAGCTTTGCATGGAGCTCTCACCTGGAGAGGCACCAGAGGATCCACACGGGAGAGAAGCCCTACAAATGTCCCGATTGCCCCGAGCACTTCAGCCAGACCTCCCAGCTCTTCAAACATCAGCGCAGCCACCTGGGCAAGAGGCCCTACAAGTGCAGCGAGTGCGGCCGCAGCTTAGGCAGCACTCTGGAACTCCTCATCCACCAGCGGACCCATATGGGGGGCAAGCCCTACAGGTGCTCTAGCTGTGGGAAGGGGTTCACCCGGAGGGCCAACCTCTTGAAGCATCAAAGGTGTCACGTCAAGGAGTCCCCCTAGGAGACTATCCAGCCTGGCCCAGGGAATGGATAATCATGTACTAAACGTTCTAGAAACCACACAAAGTCGTTTTTGTATGTTCTGGTTATGGGGAAGCCCCAGTGCTTATCCGCCTCTTGCAAGAGCACCAGGTTGAGGATTCCTTTGAGGAAACATTGCTGTTCGAACGAGGAGATCCTCTAGACACCTGGATGGTTAGGTTTGGCTGATACCAGACTTTGGGAAAACTATCTAGGTAAAAATGACTGTGTGTATTGGGAACCGATTCTGATTTAGTGTTTAGGGAATCCATATGGATGTCTTACTTTTTCTTTTTCTTTGACACTGTACATATATACCCCAGTTTTTGGGGGAAAGCTTTACAGATCTTCCCCGTATTTACACATCGGAGAACTTGCCTGGATTAGACCAACTCCTTTCTCCTGCTTCTTTATAATTTTGAACCCTGGATAACAAAGCTTTAACAAATGCCGAGGACTGACCTCCAGACCTTAAATGCCCTACAGGTGGGCTCGAACTTTATTAGATGGCTCGGGAATCCACACTGGGGCGGAGTGAGGTGGGGGATGAAGCTGTGTAGGCCTCTTGAATGTGGAGGAAAAAAGCTTTATTGACTTATTCAGCTCAAAGAATATGAACACTGGAGGTCCTGCGAAATCCCCGCCCCCCCCCGAGCAAGACTGGTGAATTGTATTGCGGCAGTCCCACGTGAGGCTGTGGTACCTCAGCTGCGGCAATAGCTAGCCAGACTTTGTGCTTCATCTAGCAACTTGTGGATGGGTGGGGAGTTTCAGTTGGTTTCTTTGTGGCTGTGAGAGTCCCAGCTGCTCAGTTTCGGCTTGCAAGGTGATTTGGGGAAAAGACGCCTTCCAAGCCCAGGAATCCCCAGCCGCTTCCTTCTCCTGATCTGGAGAAGCTGAGGGAACGGAGGCATTCTGGCCATTAAAGCCGCCACTGTGTAGACGGGGAGGGAGGGGGATGCTGGGCTTACAAGCCACTTCTTGAGCTAGCCCATGTGTTTGGTGCTCTTACCCCTTGGTTGGGGTTTTTTTTTTTTTTTTCAACTTGGTCAAAGGCATGGAGATGTGTAAAGGGGAGATCTGGTTACCAAGGAAATGGGAGACAATGGTGTGAAGGAAGCCACCTGGGGTTGGGGCAGAAGGTGCCACGTAGTAAGGGATAAGACAACCAGAGAGACCCAAGCTTTTGGAATGGGGAAGCCGCCGGTCTGTGCCTCCTGGGGGCGGGCGGGTGGCATATGGGTGGCAAGTCAGATTTGAAGCATGAAGAATATGTTAAAAGTCCTAGTTCCTATTTGGGTGTGGGAGGGGCATCCCCAGGTCTCAAAACCAGCCCTGCACTAACCTGTTTTTTTTTAAAGTCAGATTTCTAAGCGGCAGCAGCATCTTTCCAGGTGCCCAGGAATCTGGGAATCTTCTTGGTGTGGCTTTAAAGAAAATCAAGAAAGGAAGAGGGTTTTTTTTTTTTCCCCTCAGAGGGGAGACCCTGCCTGGCTCAGAAATGGAGCCTTTATGTTTTTTCTTTTTCTTTTTGGGGGGCGCGGGTGATGTGTGATTGGAGTATGAGGTTAAAGAAGCAGACCTTGAGGCTAACTTCAAGAAAGGCGGCACCCTAGCGGCGCTACTGAAGGCAGCTGAAGTATTTTCACTTGAGGGGAGACGGGCACTCCTGTTTTGCAGCGTGAGGCTAACTTACGGGATTGACTGCTGTAAGGCTGGGAGAGGGGGGTGGGCGGCTGGCTGGCTGGCAGCTTCACTCAGCCCTGCGGGTTGGTGGCAGAGGCTGCTGGGGGAGGGCAGGTGTTACTACTGACCATGGCTGCTGCTTGGGTCTCTTGTGTACGAGGGAGAGGAGCGCACCTTGGGTTACCAGCAAAGAAACGTTCCCTGTAAGTTTGTGATGGGAGGGAAGGGCGAAGGATCTCCGACGCTTAGGAGTGTTGAACTGGCTGATCTGGCTGCCGTGCCCCTGCCCCCCCCCCCCCCCCCCCCTGTCCCTTGCTCCCTCTCCTAACACCTACCTCAGAATCCTGCTTCCAGGATGACCGACTGAAAGAGTCAATCCCTCTGGAGGGGTCCGCGGAGGCAATGCCGGCATCTGGCTTGTGGGAAGAAGCCCCTCCTCTGCCGGCAGCTGCTGTCTCAAATGCTGTGATGTTGCACCCACAGGGTTCAGATCCGCCGCACGCTCTCTCCTCCCAGCGAGTCATCTAGTGGCCGCCTGTTGGGGACGGCTGGGTCTCCGGCGTCCCCTGGCACTGCATCGGGTGCTCTGCTTCTGTTACTGTGTCTGCCTCTGCACTTCACAACCAGCCCCTTCACCCGTTCCACCCGTTCTCCGGCAGAGGTGCATTTTTACTTTATTGCTTTTTTGGAATACCTGTTTTGAAAACAAAGTGTTTTTGTTTTGTCCCCCCCCCTCCTTTGTTTTTATCCAAAGCAAGTATTGTTATCATTGTTGTCTGTCCCCCCCCCTGTTTAGGGTTCTCTCTTTTCTCCCCCCCCCCTTTGAAATGACATATAGAGAAAGATGTTTCTAAGCTCTGATTCCTTTGTTGTTGGTTAGGAGTAATAAAGTTAAAAAAAACCCAAACCACTACCATGTATTGTGTGTGCATCTGGTTTATTTGCTGTGTACGGGAACTAGATGTGTGTTTTGACATGTAATGTGGCCAAGGGTGTGGGCGCTTGTTTTCCATAGGTTTGGGACTACAGCACACATGGGGGGGGGGAGAGGAGGCTTCAGCCTTCCTTGTGTCAGTTTTGTGACCCACAACAGCAGGGGCCGCCTTCAGTATGGGGAGGGAACAAATAAGATGGTGGCAACTAAAAGGCTGCCATGGGTGCACAGGGGGAGAAGGGGAGAGGCTGCAGTGGCAGCCTTAGAATCATTCTGCATCAGCCCTGGTTCAGGCCACGTCCAGGTGGGCAAAAAGGGGAAGCAGAATTGCACTGGTGGTAGAAAGTGCCGTCAAGTCGCAGCTGGTGGTTTGCCATTTGCTTTCCAGAAATTCGTATCCAAATACTAACCAGGGCTGGTCTTGCTTTGCTTCCGAGATCTGCCTAGCCTGGACTATCCAGGTCAGGGAAGAATCACAGTAGCAACTCATTCCTCTAATTAGGTTGCCTCGTTTGCCCCGGACATTACAGTGTCCTTGTGTGTGGAATAATGAAAGAGCCCTTTTGAAACTAGCCTGCCTTTCCTTCGATCAGGAATCCCACTGGGTCATGATCTACTCCCATTGGGTCATGATCTGCGGAGGCTTCGAGGGAAAAGGCTAGTGTTTAAAGAGGCCCTGAGGCTGAAACCTGTCTATAGAAGTTTCACTATTGTCTTAAGCAGCAACAAAACTGCCAAACAATCTTGAGAGGCGGCTGAGGGCAAGCCCAAGTTGACTTACTGAACTTAACTGCAAGAGGGGAACTTCTGCCTCTTTGTGTTGGACTGCTGCAGACTCTGCTGGTGTGATTTCCCCCCCTCCCCGTGGCCTTGAGACGGTTTCCAGAAGGCCTTGGGGTTTGTGGTTGTTCAGCACAGAGAGAGGCTATTGGTGCCTACTGTCAGCCCCTCTGTGATCCTGCCAGGATGTTCAGTACTGACTCGGGGTGTGTACCCTGGCCTGGGAATCCTCGACAGCTTTTGTTCATCAATGTGCCGACTAATTTGAGTTTTAAAAATGGATTCCACCAAAATCTTAAAAATGACTCTGTGTAACCCTATTTAATGCAAATTTATGTAGCTTTAGGTGCAGCTGTCCCTGGCCATCTCGTAGCTAGTACAAAGCATCGGGCAAATTGCTGAGGCTGCCTGCGGTTGTGAAGGTCGGCAGCTTCAAGAGGGAGTACAAAGCATCGGGCAAATTGCTGAGGCAGCTTCAAGAGGAGATGAGATAAACACATGGAGCAGAGTCCCATCAGTGGCTTATTAGCCACAAGGTATAGGTGGGACACTCTGGGGCAAGTGATGCTCTGTATTCCTGGTGCTGGGGCACAGTGGGAGGGAATCTGGAGTTCTGGCCCCGCTGGTGGATCTCCTGATGGCACCTGGGCTTTGGCCACTGTGTGACTGGGCGAGCCATTGGCCTGATCCAACACTGCTTCTCTTATTTTAAATAAATCAATTGGGGGGGGGGGGGAAGGGCTTTGGTAGAAGTTTCAAGGATATTAATGTATAGAAGATTATTAATTGGATTATTAATCCAAACAAACCCATGCAAATCCAGCAGATAGACATCCATTCAGCTTTACTTAGCATTCAAGGTCCAGATTTCCAATGCATTTGGGCAAGGAGTACAGTGACAAGGAGGAAAGGGCACGGGAAGCACAGACTGGGGAAGTGGTGGAATTAAATAAGAAGGAAGTGTGCGTCAGTGAGAAGTTATAATCGGGGTCAGGGCTTAAAAAAGAAACACGACAATAAAGACTTTTCGAACTCTGGTAACTCAGCTTCTGGGCCAAGAGGAGCTGCGATTCCGTAACCCCTCTGGCAATGCAAACGGATAGTTCTGCGTTATGCATATGAATGTATATAAAGCTGCCTTTGACAATTGACTTCTCTAGCTCAGTTTTGTGGTAGTGGTCTTTTCTACGTCCAGGTCCTGAATCTGCACGCAAAACAGGTGTTTAATCCTTCCTCTTCTGCTGGATATTATTTCACAGCCATTAACCATTATACCTTGATCTATGGAAGCTTTCTTCAGATTTTACCTGCAGTGCCCATGTCAGTGTTAACTCTTCACTGTAAGGACTGCGATTCTACTTTTCTCCCTGTAATGAAAGCTGAGTTACTTGGGGTACCAAATTCTGCCTATGCACAGAAATGAACACAGACTCGATTACAATGAGTGGTAAAGTGGAATAATGGCGCTCTCCCCCCCGCCCCCAACCTACACACAGAGAGCCCTTCCTCTGTTCCTGCATTTCCAAAAATTTCTCTGCAACCAAGAGGGCTAGAAACTGGGAGCTGTTATTCTTAGGGTGCTCTTTCATAGAAAACCCACTTCTGTAGACATGCAGTACTGCTCTGGGTGGCTGTTACCCATCCAAACAAAACATTTGCACGCATACCACTTGCAGGAATTTGAAAACGTGAAAGCAAACAAAAAATACCCGCATACATATATCCTGATTCTAAATCCAGGTGGTGAAAGAGATTCTTAGAAGTGCATTTTAGGCCCAAAGGCGGCATCTGCCTCTGGGTAACTTGGCATGAAATGGCAGGCTAAGGCTCCCTAATTCATTGTAGCTGAAAAAGCCACGGAAAGCCCACACTGGATAAACTGTGACGTCAGTGATGCGCTTTAAAAAATAAACCGCGTCTCTCTATTCACAGACTGCTCCTCAAGATGCAGTTGATTGTTCAGGTCATCCAAAGAAGACTTGCCCTGGCAGAATTTCCCTGGCTGGCCGGTCTCTGTTCTTCCGTGCAATGGGCATCAAGAAGGAGAAGAGAACAGATTGGATTTATATCCTTCACTCGAAGTCTCAGAGCGGCTTACAATCACCTTCCCTTCCTCCCCCCCACAATAGACACCCTGTGAGTAGGTGGGGCTGAGAGAACGCTTTCGAGAACTGTCCTTGAGAGGACAGCTCTGAGAGAACTTGTAACTGACCCAAGGTCATCCAGTTGGCTGCATGTGGAGGAGTGGGGAATCAAACCCGGTTCTCCGAGATTAGAATCCGCGCTCTTAACCACTATACCGAACTGGCTCTCAATAACAATCCACCTCACTGTCGTAGGGTGAAATTTCTTTTAAAAGGAGGTGGGGGGGGGAGTAAAGCATTGTACAGTGAGCCTCTTCCTTCTCCGCCTCCCAGAAACCCAAGAAACTAGGAACTCACCGTTCCTTCTTGCCCCAAAGATGGGTTGACTAGCTAATCCCATAGGGGTGACAAAGAGGACCGGCATTTCTGAAAAGACAGCTTAACAAAGGAACGCAGTTTGCACAGACATAAGTCAAGGGAGGTTAGGAGGGGAAACTGGAGGCGGCGGCTGAGTCCAACTTTCTACAGGATGTGTCAAATTCTCTGCCCCCTGCCCAAGGTCACTTCCCCCCATTGTTCTCCATGTGTCTCCAGGAGACTTGCCTGTCCACTGGAAAGGGACCACGGGGTCCAATGTGACAGGCCAGGCTTCCTGCTGCTCCAGTGAGGGTCTTCTGTCTCCTTCCCCCTCCCACCAGTCGGCCACTGCCGCTGTTGGTAAATCATCCTGCGGGCTGTCCTGTGGCTGGTCTTGGCCTTCGGGGACGACGGCATGGGAGCGCTGGTGCCGGTTGCGGTGGGAGCTGCGTCCAAAACACTTCCCGCAGTACGTGCAGGGGAAAGGCTTCTCCCCAGTATGTGAGAGCTTGTGGCGGTCAAAGTGTGAGCTCCAGGCGAAGCCTTTGCCACAGACATTGCACTGATAGGGCTTCTCGCTGCGATGCAGCCGGCGGTGACGTTCCAGCACAGCGGTGGCACTGAACCCTCTCCCGCATTCGGGGCATCGGTGAGGCTCGGCTTCAGCGTCCTGGAGGTGCTGATGGCTGGCCAGCGTGGCCCCTAAGGCAAAGGTTTTGCCGCAGTCCCCACAGCCGTGAGGGCGGGCCCTGGTGTGGATCTGCCGGTGCCTCTCCAAGTGGGACCCCACAGTGAACCCCCGGCCACAGTCCCCGCATTCGTAGGGCTTTTCTCCTGTGTGGCTCCGTTGGTGTCTCTCCAGGTGGGAGCTCCACTCAAAACTTTTGCTGCAGTCCAGACACTGGTGAGGCTTCCCGCCAGCGTGACTGAGCCGGTGCTTGGCCAGGGAGGTGGGGTCCCTGAAACCCCGGGCACATTCTGGACAAGCGTGTGGCCTGTCCTTGCTGTGGGTGCGCTGGTGCTTGAGGAGGGCGGAGCACCAGCTAAACCGCCGCCCACATTCCGAGCATTGGTAAGGCTTCTCTCCGGTGTGGACGCGCTGGTGTTTGAGCAGGTTGGAGCTTTGGCTGAAGCCCTTCCCACACAGCGCGCACCGATGGGGCCTCTCCTTCTCTGTGGCTTCCTCCTTGGCCCTCTCCCCGTCCTCGTGCTCCAGAGGGGTCTGGGTGCCCTTGTGCTTGAAACGATGTGGGTGCGTGATGTGGTTGACTCGCTTCCCACAGTCTGCGCACTTGGAGGGTGGCGCCTCCTCAGGCAGAGCTGACACGGCGTGGGTGCGCATGTGACGGTCCAAGTGGGAGCTCCAAGCAAAGGCTCGGCCGCATTCGGGGCACTGGTAAGGTTTCTCCCCCGTATGGATTCGCCGGTGCCTCTCCAGGTGGGAGCTCCAGGCAAAACTTTTCCCACAGTCCCCACACTCGTGGGGTTTCTCTCCCGTGTGACTTTTGCGGTGCCGTTCCAGTGCCGCCGGATCATTGAAGCATTTCCCACACTCGGGGCAGCGATTCGGTTTCTCGCCTCCCGGCGCGTGGATCCGCTGGTGGGTCAGCAGAGTGGAGCTGACGCTGAAGCTCTTCCCGCAGTCGGGGCACCGGTAGGGCCTCTCCCCGGTGTGGGTCCTCTGGTGGATAGTCAGGTCTGAGCGCTGAATGAAGCTCTTCCCACACTTCTCACACTCGTAGGGCTTCTCTCCGGTGTGGATCTTCTGGTGTTTCACCAAGGCGGATTTGTGGCTGAAGGCTTTGCCGCATTCCTGGCAGACGTTGGGGTTCGGAGGTGGCAGAGGAGAGGGAGGTGGGGGGAGGGAGGGGTGCTCAGCCCAGTCCTCGGGGCTCAGCGGCCCGACCTCAGGATCCTTGGAGGCCTCCCCCGTGAGTTCAGCCACTTTGGAATCTTCCTGTGCTGGACAGTTCTCTCCCTCCGCGTTCTCACCTACGGCTGGAATAACCAACAACGGGAAGAAGCAACCCAAATGAAACACATGGAATGGAGACTGGCGCACTTATGATGTTCTCAGCATTACAGGAATTCCCAGTTCACCAGTAAGAAAAGAATACCTTAACAGCGTTCTGAAAATTCTGAGAGTTCAAGGTCTTTAGCAACAGCCATGCAGGGCATCCTTACAACAGCACCTCCTTCCTCCCATGCAAGACCCGTAGAGATGAATGGGCATTGGGCAACAGTGCGTCTATGCTCTTGATACTGTGTGTGAGTTTGAATGAGGTTTGCAAAAAGGCTCAGTGGCAGAAAATTATGCTTTGCATGCACACGGTCTCAGGTTCAATCCCTGGTGTCTCCACTTAAAAGAAGCAGGTCACGGGGGATGTGGACCTCTGCCTGTGACTCTGGAGAACCACTGTTAGTCAGAGTAGACAGTACTGACCTTGATAGACCAGTGAATCAGACCACTGGTCCATCAAGGTCAGTACTGCCTACCCTGACTGGCTCTCCAGGGTCTCAGGCAGGGGTCTTTCACATCATTTGCTACCCTGTCCCATTCACTGGGGATTAAACCTGCGACCATCTGCATGCAAAGCAGACACTCTTCCACTGAACCACAGACCCTCCCCAGTGGTCTGACTCTGCATAAGATAGCATCATGTGCATAAGGGATGTTTCTGGTGGATTGTGCTGAAAATTATTTAGGATTCCAGTGACTGTGCTGCTCCAGTGCTTTTCCAGTCCTTTGTTAAGTTTTTCTTTTATTAATTTAAACTCTCTGTAAAAAAGTCCCCTTCACACCACCCACAAACAGCAGGTGAAGTGGTAAGCTTGTATCTGGATTGTACTATTTCAGACTGCAGGTGGAAATTCACATGACTGAATGCCCTCCCATACAAGAAACAAACAAAAAACCACCTTCCCCACATAAAGAAATCAGCACTTCACAGATAATAGTAGGCTAGAAGCTTTCTCCTCGACATCTAGATTCTCTGTATGGGGAATATTTTTCTGTAGAGGAACATTCCGTTGTGCGAGCTCCCTCCTCCCATCTGAAATGGTCTGCCCACACACAGTGGATTGGTATGTCCAGAAATACACTTACAGCCTCATTTATGAGAACCCTCTCTAAAACAAATCTCTATGGTAGGTGAATATGTGTAATAGTTGCAAATTCCACAGCAAACATTGCAGAATTCAAAAATTCAGAATCCATGTGCATAGAATTCTGCAGTGCAAAAACTAAGGCATTTATCCTAGTTTTTTTTAGAAGGGGGATTATAACATTCTGATAAAATATATGCAATGAAAAATTCACATGCAGAACTTATTCTGGATGCACAAGCTGGGCTTCCTGGCGGCAGAGCTCGGGCATTATTTTAGCAGTGAAATCCAGACCTCCTGATTAAGCCCATCACTCACCTGGAGGGACGGCTCCCGGCTCCTGCAAGTCAAGAGTTGTTGCTTCATCATTTCGTTCCAGTTGGGACAGCAGGTCAGGCTTGGACAGTGGAAATTCTTCTCTCCGTGCAACGAATGGAGAAAAGCAAGAATAGCTTTATTCAGATGCTGAAGCTCAAGCGACCCATCTACAATTCTCCATTTGCAATGGGCTTCATTTTTAATGGTGAAAAAGAAAATACCCCAAAGAGCAATGGAAGGCTCCAAGGCCTTCTGCAAACAGTATTCTCTGACCTGGTGGCCTTTCCAATAAATGCCTGAAGTTGCCTCATACGAAGGCACAGCACTGGTCTTTCTGTACCACTGTGGTCAACACTCACTGACTGCAGCTCTCTAGGGTGTCAGACACA
>NW_015177038.1:541739-562642 GCF_001447785.1 Gekko japonicus | reverse complement strand
AAGAATACATCTCTGACAACTTCAGTTCTCTCAAAAACACAGCTGCTGGGGGTTAAAATTTGGACCAGAGCCCTGGCGCAAATGTGTGTGGGAAGATAACTCCTCACTCCAGGTGCCATTATCCCAATACAGATAGGTGCCCCTCTAGCAGCTTTAAACCCCTTCTGAGAAAACGGAAAGGACCCAGCTGTGGATCTGCCATGTCTCCTCTAGGGAAGTCCCAGATCCTTCATCTGGAGATGCTAGAGCAGAAGGAGGCAAGGCCTGGAGGGGAAAAAGGCAACACCTACCTGTAGAGATGTCAGTGTGCTGCCATACAAAAAGAGAATAGAGACTTAGCCAGATGACATGGGACTGAGTGGAGTGCTACTTATACCTCAGGAGCTATGGTCTGGGAAATGATCACTTGAAAGTTTGCAAACTCATACAAACCAGCAAAAAACCTCAGTGTCAAGTAAGTCTTTGCCATATTAACTCAGCCGTTCTCATTTTCTGGGCCTTCAGCAATAGCTACACTAAAAGACAGACTTTTCTGCACATTCCTTTAGCAATGAGGGGATCCAGGATCCAATCCCCGCTCAAACACGAAGCCTGTGGGGGCAACTTCCACCCAGTCACCACTTCTTAGCTGGGGTTGTTGTGGGGGATAAAATGGGGAACAAGAGAACCATGGATACCTGCTTGAGCTCTTGAGAAGGAAGGGTGGGATAAAAACCCTGATGGAAAATGAAATTCATTTCTCCTACTTGGGAAGGGACACTGGGAAGTTCTCAGGGGCTCTCCCTTCCAAGTTTTTTGGGGGGCAACAAATCCACCTTGGGCTTCTTGGGCCTTCTAATCCCAGAAAGGAAATGGATCCCTACCCAGTGCCATCAGCGTCTCATAGCTCTCCTGCATGACATCCCGGTACAAGGCCCTCTGCCGTGGGTCCAAGAGCACATATTGTTCCATTGCAACCACCACCACCAGCTGCGGTTCTCTAGGTCAACACCTCTGGAACAAGAAGTTACAGTATGATTGGCCAAATTCCAGGTACAGAGCTCAAGCATTTCCAACAGTAAACCAATGGTTATTTTATGGATTGGATGAATTTGACGATTAGGTGCCTCGTTTGAGAGAAGAGTGATGCATCTGGGGCAGGGAAAATAAAACACTTGTGCAAATGTACCTATATTTTCTTCCCAGGGTGTCCCTTATTGTGGCTCCATAACACACAACAGCTGCACCTGTTAGGCCCTTCGTCATCATTAGGACTATAATCCTTCCCCCTGCAGAAATCTTGTGTACTGAATCACTGTACTTTTTTTGTTGCCATCAAGTCACAGCTGATGTATGGAGACCCTGTAGGGTTTTCAAGGCAAGAGACATTCAGAGGTGGTCTGCCATTGCCTGCCTCTGCATAGTGGCCCCGGAATTCCTTGGTAGTCTCCCATCCAAATTCTAGCCAGGGCACTCCTTGCTTAGCTTCCAAGATCTGATGAGATTGGTCTAGTCTGCACCATCCTAGTCAGGGCAAACTACTGTATGGCAGACAGAAATTCAATGGGGAAAGTTTTTCTGGGAAAGAGATGAGTGTGTGTGTATGGGGGGGGAAGGAGAAATGCAGAACTGTTGGGTTTTTGCCAGTGCTAAAAGGCACAAAGCTCGGGGGGGGGGGGAAGGTAGCATCCCACTTAGAAATGCCACCATTAACTCTGATTGTAGAACAAAGTTTGAGTCCAGTGGCCCCTTTAAGACCAACAAAATTTAATTCTGGGTGTAAGCTTTGATGTGCATGCACACTTCTTCAGATGCACACAAAAGCTTATACGCAGAATTAAACTTTGTTGGTCTTAAAGGTTCAGACCAATGCGGCTATCCACCTAACTCTGAATGTATTTATTTATAGTTTTTCATCCAGCTGGTGTGTGATGAAAAATGGTGATGTTTAGACATCTGAACACTTGAGTGGGGCAACAGCTTTTTCTGCTGGTGCTCGGCTCATTAAAGCCATAATACACAATCTCTCCTCCCATGTGTACCTACAGGCTTGAGAACACCTGACAGGAGACTAGTACTAGCAAATGGGTTAATCTCCAGGAAATCATTATCAGTGGTTGTTTTAAACAGCAGTTCTGGTTTTTTCGTAAAACAGGATTCTTGTGGCACCTTAAAGACTAACAGCATTTTATTCCATTCCATTTTATTAACTCAAAGCTTGTGTGAAGTGGAGCCCTCTTCTCTGAAGAAAGTTTATGTTGGAATCAAAGGTGCCACTAGATTCCTGCTTATTATTTTTTGCTCCAACAGACTAACATAGCTACCCCTCTGCTTTTAAATTTCCCATGCATAATTCACAGGTGCATCAATTCCAAGCGCCTTTGTTCTCAGTAATCCCAAATTAGTAGGAGTGGCAATCTTTCTGTGTTGTAGATCAAGATGGGTAGCCCTGTAAGTCTGTCTGTAGCAGCAGAAAAGAGCAAAAGTCCAGTAGCACCTTAAAGAATAACAAATTTTGTGGCAGGGGATGAGCTTTCCTGAGTCACTCTGCTGTGAAGAGGTCTGAAGAAGTGGACGATGACTCGGGAAAACTCACACCCTGCCACAACATTAGTCTTTAAGGCGCTACTTGCTCTTTTCTGTGCTTTGTAAACACAAGCACCTGAGGCCCCAGGCGCCCCGGCTTGGAAAGAAGGCGAAAATGGAGCCTTTTCCAACTTCCCTCTCTCTCTCGACCATAACAGCCCAGGCTCGGCTCTTTCCTGAATTACCTGGAGTCGCTGGCTGCTGAAGGGTTAAAGGCTGCAGCGCCTTCGGCTACCCCGAGAGCCTGAGGCAGTCAGAAACAGTTCTCACTTCGGTCGGTCCCTCATCAGGGAAATGCTCTTCCGGGCAGAGACTCCGACAGGAGGAGCAGCCGCGGCTCCCAAGCCACTGCGGAATCCACACACCTCCCCCCGCGGCTGCAAACACCCCGGGTGACCTAGGAAGCTCAGCCCCCCGATATCCTGGGTGGGAGGAAGAGAGCTTCAGAGGGGAAGGGATCCCTTAAGCAATAGCCAGAGCCCTCTGGTGGTCGCGGCGAACGACGCCTGTTCTCTGCATCACAGCGCAATTTGATTTTAAAAAGTGAGGTCGTTTCAGGAGGTGGTGTTTTTCAATTTTTTTTCCTTTGGGTCATCCTTTCCACTAGAATAGACTGGGACACGTGCAGACTGAGGCACGAACTCGGGGCTGCTTACACAAACGGCAGTGTTTCTGGTCTTTCTCTCTGGGGTTGCCAACTCTGGGTTGGGAAATTCCTGGAGTTTTGGGGGCTGGAGCCTAGGGGAGGGAAGAGTTTGAGGAGGGGAGGGACCTAATTGGTATATAATACCACAGTCCACCCGCCAAATGGTGGACCTGCAGATGGTGACAGCAGCCATGAAATTAAAAGACACCTGTTCCTTGGGAGGAAAGCGATGGCAAACCTAGACAGTGTAATAAAAAGTAGAGACGTCACCCTGCCAACAAAAGTCAGTACAGTCAAAGCAATGGTATTCCCAGTAGTCATGTATGGCTGCGAGAGTTGGACCATAAGGAAGGCTGAGCGCTGAAGAATAGATGCTTTTGAACTATGGTGCTGGAGAAGACTCTTGAGAGTCCCTTGGACTGCAAGAAGATCAGTCAATCCTAAAAGAAATCAACCCTGACTGTTCCCTGGAAGGCCAGATACTGAAGCTGAAGCTCAAATACTTTGGCCACCAAATGAGAAGGGAGCACTCACTGGAGAAGACCCTGATGCTGGGAAAGATTGAAGGCCAAAGAAGACGGGGACGGCAAAGGAAGAGATGGTTAGACAGTGTCATAGATGCAACGAACATGAAATTGAGCAAACTTCAGAGGACGGCGGAAGACAGGAAGGCCTGGCGTGATCTGGTCCATGGGGTCGCGAAGAGTCGGACTCGACTGTGCGACTGAACAACCATCACCACAACCACCCTCCAAAACAGCAATTTTCTCCAGGGGGAACTGATCTCTATTGTCTGGAGATCAGTTGTAACTCTGGGAAAGCTCCAGGCCCCACCCAGAGGCTGGCAACCCTCCCATCCCACATGAAACTTGCAGATCTAGATTGAAGTGTTTGGCGTGGAGGAGCACTCAATGAGGGGAAGCCCCCCCCCAAGAGTCGTGAAGTGGAACAGTCCAGAAAGGCTTTTACCTCTTCATCTTCTACTTAAGAGGACCAGATTAATCAAAGCAGGGCACTTATTTATTGAAGAAATTTTAATGCTCCCTCTCCAGCAGCATGCTCAAGGTGGTTTACAAATGTTTGTAAGCACCGTGAAGTCATAAAATCCTTTGTCACACTTGATACACTTACATGAATTGGGACGACAGCACAGAACATGGCCAATATACACATGCCCCTTGCATGCTCAAGGGGAACACTGATTGGGATGGTCCTGCGGTCTTTCATCATTACTAATCTTCTCATTAAGAAAGTTCTGCTAAGGTTTTGAAGGAACCCCAGATTTCCCTGAGGGCGCAGCTGGAAAATAAAACTAATAGTTGTTGTTGTTGTTCAGTCGCACAGTCGAGTCCGACTCTTCGCGACTAATAGTACTAATATCCCAAAAGCTGTTCCTGGGCCTTTGAATACAAAGGATGAAAATGTGGCAGTAGAAAAGCCGCCACTTTCTTTTCTGGCAAGGCTCCTGTGCCTTTAACTAACTGCCTAACACTGTTCAACAATTCCAGTTACAGCTTCTCCCGAGGTACTGTGGTGGACATAACTTTGAACTGTTAAGTTTCTGTCTGTAACTGTTACACAGTTTTGAATCCTCATCAGAAAAAACAACACCACCCTACCCAAACCAGGGCAGACCATCTGGAGCAACAATAGTTCAAGGTTATTGGCAAAGCTGAAAAGGTTCCTAGAATTGCCACAACACTAATAAGGGCCCCATGTCTTACAGGCACGGGTTACAAGAAACGGTTATATCATGTATTCTAGAGATACACAAAGAACACCTGAAGCTGCCTTATGTTGACCCAGACCCTTTGTCTATCAAAGCCAGTATGCTCTCTACCCCTGACTGGCTGTGGCTTCCCCATGGTAGAGGCCTTTCCCATCACCAACTGCTCGATCCTTTTAACTGAAGATGCTGCAGGCCCGTAGCTTCAGTGGGGCATCTTGGGGCTAGCCCCCCCCCACTTGCTGGCATTGCCCCCTGACTTCCCATCCAGCCCAGGACATCACGGTCTTCTCCCCCAGATTAATTTGATTAGCCAGTGCCCCCCAGGAAATTTAAATGCCCCCTCCCCCCGATTTAAAAAAAATCCTGGCTATGGGCCTGAGATGCTGGGGACTGAATGAAGGCAGATGAATTATGACCTTTCTGCTAGATAAAAGTCTATGAAAGAGCTACGCTGACAGGTCCAGCTATTTAAATGGACTTTAAGAGACTAGATAGGCTCCATAGGGTTGCCAGCAGCCTGAAGAAATAGTTGTCCTGCCCTTTTAACAGAAGCTTAATGGGATGCTATTTACCAGTCTTAAAGGTGCTACTTGATTTCAGTTTCACTTAGGGACTAGGAGCCATCATTTCCAGGAGACAGGCAACTGGTGATGAGGAGAGGGGAATTCTCAACAAGCCACAGATCCCAATGGGATGGATAAGGAGAGGCTGCTGGACCCAGAAGCTCCAAGATCTAGGGACTGCAAGAAAATAGAGACATGAGCACTGCACATGAGACAAAGGAAAAGGGCCCTCAGCCGTTGTCCAACATAAGGAAGGACCACTGAGTGTTTACACATTGTTCCCCCTGCCCAGGAAGGGTGTGTGTGTCAGCCACTGGCCAGAGAAGGAGTAGCTGTGGCTCCACTCTTTGCCCATAAGTACTGTGCTCCATTGGCCAGTTGTCCTGGGAGTTGCAGGAGTGGAAGGAAAAAAACTGGCCACAATCTCATCAATTACACCCAAGCAAGACTACCATCGTGATCTGGCCTTGTGTGTATAAACTCTAATTGTCAACCTTGATCTCTCTCCCCTACCATTTCCATCAATGCCCCTTTTTGTTTTTGACTTTATACCTGAGGGCAGGACCTCTTTCTCTCCTTACTGATGTAAGCATTTTTGGAGGTGACTGTTGGAAAAACAGCATAATAAACGAGGCACTGTACAGCACTGTACATTTTGAACAGGTCTCTGAAGTCACCAGCTTAAGGTGTTTAGCTACTTGGGAGATGGACGGGATGTTAAGAGACTGTTGAGAAAGGGGCCAATTTTGCAAAAAAAAAATGCCATTCCATACCGGCAGTTAGTGCTTTTTCAGTTAGCAGTGGCATGGAGTCCTGTGAACAGCCACTGAATCATTACAAATAAATCCCTTTATTTATACAATAAGAAAAGTTCCATATACAACATATGTTTGCTTATGTAGAAATGAAGTATAATGCATAAACGTATTAAGTCTTAACAGCCGTATAAACCATACACAACAGAACCACCCCCCTCCAAAATCCTGAAGCTATTCAGTATCCTTAATCAAACTGGAAACCATCACTTAATTGAGCACTATTGTGCAGTAATCTTTTAAGCCTACGATCAAGCTGTGCGTTTTCATGTGTCTACAGATCAACAGTCTAATTGTAGAATCTGGCGCTAAGAGAATTGCAGGTTACTCTATAAAAACCAGAAAAAGAGTATTGGTTGCACTCAGCGTTCAATGCTTTATCGACAGTCATGGCAGGAACTCCAGAGGGCCTGCCTGTCCTTTTGCTGAGTTCCGTAGGGCTCAAACTTGGACCCTATAAATCAAGAGTGGGTGTGGTGCAGCAAGAGGCAGCAGAACCTGGCCTTCCATTTTTGCATGTTTCCCCATTCATGGGAATGGATCCCTTGTGAATGGCGAGGGTCTACTTAGTCTGTGCTAAATAAAAAAACTTGAAGGTTTGCTGCTTGAATACTGTTAGAGCTGGAGTTGGGAACTGCTCTGGAAGTTCCCCCATGTCAAGAGCTCGAGTTCTAGCATGGGCTCTTCCCACCTGCTCTGGGGCTCCTTGGAAGGAGCTCATTGCAGCAGTTCCCACAAAGTCAGCATAAGATCAAAGCATCTGAGAAGGTTTTGTGCTCACAGAAGGTGATCAGAGCTGACTCGTGGAACTCTCAGTCAATAAAATGAACATGTTTGCAGTAAAAGTAAAGATACCTTCTTCCACCTTGAGCGCCAGTCAAGCTGGATATAAATAGATTCTGTTTGCTCTTACTTAGAATACGTATTCTGTTCTAAACGGGGTTAGACAAATTTGTGGAATCTAATCCAGTCCCTAGATCAGATGACTACATCATTTGCCTTTGATATTCAGGGCAGTCCAAATAGCTTACAGCTTTGAGGGCTGCGAAATCAGAGCAAGGAATGGAGCACACTAATATACCAGTAAACCATTCTCTGTTCAGGCCTGAATACTGCCAGAGTTTGGACAACAAGCAAGAAAGATGACAAATATAACTCCTGAAGGACCACTTCCTCTTGTATTGTCCAGCCCACTAGTGAAGATTCTTTGCTAGCTTAGCGGTGAAGAGAATGAGCTGTGATCTGGAAGGTTCAGTGCCATACTGGCCGTTCAGGATGGCTTCCTGCGTGGGAAGGATTTGGAAAGGGAATAAAGGAAATTCCACACTGGGTTCTTATACAGATTTAATTAACTTGGAATTGATGGACAGGAACTAAGAAAGGGTCAGTCTCCCACTTGCAATGTCATGGATTGACTGATTTCCAGAGGTGCTGGATGGAGTTGGTTACCATTTCTGCTTAAACAAGATCTTTGATCCAGCTTAAGGCAGGAGTTTGCGTTGAAACCTCAGCCACACCTGGAGCACTGAAAAGAAGAAGAAGAAGAGAAGAAGAGATTGGATTTATACCCCGCCCTTCACTTGGAGTCTCAGAGCGGCTTACAAACTCCTTTCCTTTCCCCTCCCCACAACAGACACCCTGTGAGGCGGGTGGGGCTGAGAGAACTCTGACACAAACTGCTCTTTTTCAAGGACAGCTGTGCTAGAGCTTGTGACTGACCCAAGGTCACATCAGCAGGTGCAAGTGGAGGAGTGGGGAATCAAACCCGGTTCTCCCAGATTAGAGTCCGCACACTTAACCACTGCACCAAACCGGCTCTCGCACCAAACTCTCCCCATCATGGGTATTCTGGTGGCCAAGGAGATGTGATTTTATACTGCAGCATGTCTTTCAGTTGGAACACTGATATGGCCTCTCTCCCATGCATGTCCTTCAGTGGATGATGACGCTTGAGCTCTGAGTGAGGCATTTGGCACAGTGAGGAAATGTATGGGATTTGTCACCAGTATTGGTTCTCTGGTGTGCAATTAGGCTGGAGTTCTGAGTGAAAGTCTTCCCTCAGTCAACACATTCATAAGGTTTGTTTCTAGTGTGGACCCGTCTGTGGTTAATAAGAGTTGACCTGCTGCTGAAACTTTTTTCGCAGACAGGACATTCGAACGGTTTCTCTCCTGTATGGATTCTGTGATGTATGATGAGACTGGAGCACAGGCTGAAACCCTTCCCGCAGTCGGGGCATTTGTAGGGTCTCTCGCCCGTGTGGATTCTCTGATGGTCAATGAAATGTGAACTCTGAGTGAAGCTTCTGTCACAGTCAGGACACCTGTAGGGCTTCACCCCGGTGTGAATCCTCTGGTGCTTAATCAGGTTGGAGCTTTGCGTAAAGCCTTTGCCGCAGTCGAGGCACACGTAGGGTTTCTCCCCAGTGTGGGTTCTCTGGTGCTTAACAAGGGTTGACTTGTTATTGAAGCTTTTCTCGCAGTCAGTGCACTGGAATGGTTTTAGGCCCGTGTGGATCCTCTGGTGAGTGATGAGATTAGAGCTCCGACTGAACCTCTTTTCACAGACGGGGCACTTGTAGCATTTTTCCACCTTGTGGGCCCTGTGATGCTTCGTCAGCGCGGCAAATGAGCGACAGCTTTTCCCGCATTCGGTGCAGATGTGATGGGTCTCCTGGAGGTCACCTTTCAGAGCGGCCACAACCTGGGGTGGCTCCTTGAAAAACAACCCTGTGCCAAAAAGCATCTCATCTTGCTGAGGCAGGGAGTTCTCCTCAAGGGTCTGTGTCATCTGCTGACTGTCCCTGGCTTCTGCTTTCCTGGGGTTCCCTTCTGACAGGCCAGAAAACATACTTTGTTTCTCCACTAGGTCAGGGATTTTGGGCTTGGAGTTATTCTTTGGATTCTCTTTAATCGGACTATTCTCTGCTTTAACTGGGCAATTCTCTGCTTTAAACGGACTATTCTCTGCAGGAATAAAGGGAGAATACATAATCGTAGAATGAAAGAACAAGAAACAAAGGAAGCAACAACTGCAGGTAATGAAAAAGAATAACGTCTGACCTATATGTTGACATCAGATCTGACATCAACTGACACTCGCTAGTCTGTTTTCCAGATCATTCAGGTGTTGCACTTGCTCTCTGCATTTCTTCAGTGGCTGTAGCTCTCAAAATGGGATCCATGGGGGCTGCCCAGGTTGTCACTAACACTGGCAGGTGATCACATACGAGGCATAATGCAACAGAGTCTTGTGGTAGCAGTGGGGAGTGGGATACACCCTCGATTCCTCCACCATACCCTGCTGCTACCCAAACTAAGTCCATTCACTCAAGAGAAGTAGTATTATGGGAGAGGGAGAAAAAGTTCCCTTCGTCAACTCTCTCCATCTCATGCATGATTTTATACACCTCTATCATGTCCCCCCTTTTAGGTGTCTCTTTTCTAAGCTGAAAAGTCCCAGACTCTTCAGTCTTTCCCCATAAGGAAGGTGCTCCAAACCCCTAAGTGTCTTGGTTGCCCTCCCCTGTGCTGTTTCCAGCTCTGCAATGTTCTTTTGAGACACGGTGACCAGAACTGTACACAGTATTCTAAATGGGGCTGCACCATAGATCTATACAGGGGCATTATAATATTGGCTGTTTTCTTTTCAATCTCTTTCCTAATCATCCCTAACATAGAGTTAGCCTTTTTCACCACTGCAGCACACGGGGTTGACACTTCCATGGAGCTATCCACTAGAACCCTGTGATCTTTTCCCTTCTCAGTCTCAGCAAGTTCAGACCCGATTAGCCTCTCCTTGAAGCTGGGACATTTTGTCCCAGTGTGCATCACCTTACCCTCACCAGCACTGAACTTCATTTGCCCTATCGTCACCCACTCACCCACTTTGTGGTGATCCTCTTGGAGCTCTTCACAGTCAGCCTTGGCTTTCACCATCCTCAACAATTTGGTGTCATCTGCAAACTTGGCCACTACACTGCTCACCCTTCAAGATCATTTATGAATAAATTGAATAGTACCAGTAGTACCGGCCCCGATACCAGTTCTTGTGGGACCCTACTGCTGACTTCCCTCCATTGGGAGGACTGTCCACTGATCCCTTCTGTTTGCTTCCCGTCATCTAACCAATTTTTGATCCAGAAGAGAATCTGCTTACTTATCCAATGACTGCTAAGTTTACTCAGGAGTCTTTGGAGAAGTACTTTGTCAAAAGGCTTTTGAAAGTCCAAGTGTATAATGTCTACAGGATCATTGTCTACATGCTTGTTCACTTTCTCAAAGAACCCCAAAAGGTTGATGAGGCAGGACTTCCCTTTGCAGAAGCCATGCTGATTTTCCCTCAGCAGGCTTTGTCCCTCTGTGTACCTAATAATTCTATTTTTTCATTACAGTTTCTATTAATTTGCCTGGGACAGATGTTAGGCTGACTGGCCTGTAATTTCTTGGTTGACATCTGGACCCTTTTTAAAAAAATTGGCATAACATTTGCTACTCTCCAGTCTTCTGGTACAGCAGCTGAATTTAGTGATAGGTTACATATACGGGTTAGTAGATCAACTATCTCACATTTGAGTTCTGTAAGCATCTCGGGTGCATGCCATCAGGACCTGGAGACTTTTTGGTTTTTAATTTCCCCAACAAGTCTAGAACTTAATCTTTGTTCACCGCAATTTGGCTTAGTTCTTCAAACTCCCTGAAAACAGGGGCTGTGGCACGGGTACATATCCCACTGTCACTTTTTACAGTGAACAGAGAAACAAAAAATTCATCGAGTTTCTCTGCCATCTCCACATCTTCCTTGGGCAACCCCTTTAGTCCTTTGTCATCCAAAGGCCCAACTGCTTCTCTGGCCGGTTTCCTGTTTCAGATACATGTTAAAAAAATGTTTATTGTTTTTCTTGATGCTTTTAGCAACTCACTCCTCAAAATCTCTTTTTCCATGCCTAATTATTAATGTACATTTCTTTTGCCAGAGTCTGTGATCCCTTCTGTTCAATTCCTTGGGGAAGACCTTCCACTTTATAACTTCCTTGACTTGCATTGTTAACTATGCAGGGCTTCTTTTAACCTTGGCAGTGCCCTTCCTAACCTGTGGAATTCATCCTATTTGGGCTTAATATGGTTTTAAGTAGCTTCCAGGCATCCTCTGGGGGGATTTGACTCTCTTGTGTTTCCCCTTCAGCTTCCTTTTTACTATTCCCCTCATTTTTGTAAAGTTCCCTCTTTTGAAATCAAACGTGACAGTTTTGGACTTTAGGGGGAACTTTCCACTGACCTAGTTGGTCAGCCACGTTGGTCTGAAGCAGAAGAACAAATTTAGAGTCCAATGGCACCTTTAAGACCAAGGTGCCACTGGACTCTAAATTTGTTTTCCATTGAATGCTGAACTTAATAGCATTGTGGTCACTGTTCCCAACTGGTGCAACAACCTCTACACCTCTTAAGACCTGATCAGAACCCTCAGTGATGAAGAAGGCAGTGCTGGAGGGAAAGATGGTGGGAGACTGCAGGTTGATGGGGGGGAGGTACTCTCTAAAGCTGAACTAATAAGGAGAGGGTCAAGAATGAGTGCACAGGGGCTGGGGCAGAGGTAAGAAAGAAGGAGGAGAAGGTGACACCCCAAGCAAATGGGGCAAGGAGAGGAGGAGGAGGAGGCGGGACCTCCTCTACTTGCCACCTCAAGCAGGTAGTTTGATCCTAATCTGAGTGGGAAGAACAGCATGGTTGTCCTGGATGCCTCTCCCAGCTCTGCAAGGCCAAGTAGTTCAGCCCAGGCCATTCCTTGCAGGATGTTCCAAGTTTACCAACCCGAGCAGATAATTCCAAGCGGCTGTACACATGATTCCTTACCTGAACAGATGTCATTTGGGATCTCCCTTTCTCCACAGCCCCGGAGATCAAAGATCAATGACCTTGGATTCCTTTTTCGTTCGGAGGCCATCTCAAGTTTAAGTTGTGGGGATTCTGTTTGTAATGAAGACAGTGAGGAAGAATTAATGGCTTGAATTTTATCTTATCCCTTTATGGGAGTTTTTGCCTCTTGTTTACTGCCTTAAGACTTCCAGATTTATTTGTATAGCAGTGTGAGCCTGTCCAAGGTTTTAATTTGCTAGCAAGGACCATTTTTCCATAACAGTTTCCGCTAGAGTCTTCTGGTGTTTTGAACGTGCCAAAACTTTAAAACCATGGGAGAAGACTGTGATTCAGGCAGGCTCTTTTTCATTCTTTTATCTATTGCATTTATATTCTGGCTTTTCTCCATTACTGGAACTCAAGACAACTTTACAATAGGATTCCTAGGAGGTCAAGGAACTCACCAAGGCCAGATCCAGATCTACTTAGCTTCAGCAAATCTGCTGTACCTTCTAACCATGCCCTATGACATTTGCTCTAAGGTTCAACCTCACCTCCTTGGATCAAGACCTTTGTGCCATTTCCCATCATTGAAAGACCTTGCTAGAGCAATCATAATGACTTTTCACCTGAAAAGTTGATTTTTGTTTGCATCCGTTTTTCTGAGAGCTGAAACTTGAAAGTATCTTGCCTTTTCCATTCTTCTGGTGACCTCACATCAGTTTCTGGTCTCAAAAACCCTGAGGCAAAAAGAGCATGAGAACTTACTGTAGATTGCAACATTTTGGTCACAGAGACCGTGTGGCTACTGATGGAAAAACATATTCAGATCTATGAGTTGTATGCTTAAGGTTGTAAAGTCACCAGTAAAGGTAAGTCTCGGGCAGTGTCATCCTAAGCAGAGTTACACCCTTCTACACCTATTGACTTCAGTGGGCATAGAAGGGTGCAACTCTAGATGGTGTCTGAGAAGTGAAGACACTTCCAAACATCTCCGCTAAGCCCAGAGATTAGCCCTGACTTGGATAGCCTGGGCAAGTTCAGTCTCAGAAGCTAAGCAGGGCCGACTCTGGCAAGTACTTGGATGTGAGACCTCCTTGGAATACCAGCAGTTGGGAGGGCAGGGGCAGGCTTTATTCAGCCACCTCTCTGAATATCCTCCAGTCCCCCAGTAGGGGTCAGTCACCAGAGGTCACCATAACTTCCAGGTGCACACATACACTCACGCGTGCGCAAACACACACGTGCACACATGAAAAATGCAAAACAAAAACCTGAGCCCAGAGATCCATTTCTAAGGGGGAAAAAGCTGTTAAGAGGTCAAACAAAGATGTGTGTGACTGGCTGTGGTCATATAAGCCTGGTTCATACACACATCCATCGCTTGATTGCCCGTATCCTTGATGGCAGTCTGCTGTGCATCTTCTCCACTGGAGAAGAACTGGGTTTGAGCTGTCACTGGGCTAATCACCTGCATGGAGATCCATAAGTTCATCCAGTATTGCAACAAACTGGTTACTAAATGCAACAGTCAATGATCGCCATACATGACATGTGCAAGTTAGCCTTCACTGTACACTTTGCACATGCAGACAGATATGTAGTGATAATTAAAGAAGACTGTGACCGATTCTGCAAAAGCAATTGTTCTGCCCTTGTTCTGCCATTTCCCCCGGTTGTACGGTTCAATTTCCCACTATTTGCTGTGTGGCCGCATTTTGACCCAACCCGCATCTCCCCCTGATTTCCCCCATGTCTTGAGCCTTATTTTTTAGGATCAAGAAGACCGGGGGGGGGCAATTGAGGGGAAATGCGGGTCAAAATGTGGCCGTGCAGCAAATAGTGGGAAATTGAACAGTACAACCGGGGGAAATGGCAGACCGAGGATGGTACAACTGCTTTTGCAGAATTGGTCACTGTGTGTAAAAACCTGCTGTATGTTCAGAAGCTGGGTTTTGAAAGCCACTGCTTTTGCAGAATTGGTCACTGTGTGTTCAGAGGCTGGGTTTTGAAAGCTGAGTTCTGGTGTGCACAGAGTCAAATTCTACACAGGTGAAAGTATCGAATTACAGTGGACAAGCACACGGTCAACACAACTGTTTGGTGCCCTGAATCCAAGGCAGCACAAGGCAGCAGAACGTAGGCTCCCGTCCCTCCTGTAGGCAACAGACTATAAAGGGATCCCCTGCACGTCCAGGCTTTGCACCTGTTCCCTGACTGAAATAGATTCTCTGGAGCATATATTTTTTAATTGCTCTCTCCATTCGGTGAGCCAAAAGGAAATTATCAGCCCGCTGTTAAAAAGGTTCCCTGGTAGACCAAACAAAATTAAACGAATACCTGCTATCGGATAGGAATTATCAGATTACAAGACAGGTGGCTAGGTTCTGCACCCTGGGTCTACAAGGAACGCAAAAAGCAAGGCAAATAGGCCATACCTACATCTTTTAATTAAAAAAAAACTTCCTCTTTTTTAATAGGGAAATTTTAAATGGTTTAAAAGGTTTACAAGGTAGTTCTATTTCTCCCTTTTATAGATTTTTATAACTTTTAAACTTCTATGTTATTACAAGCCTTTCCTGGTTCTACCAGATAGGCTATCATTGGGAATTTTTTTAATGCTCTGTTTCAAATTGATTGAATTTGTACTGGTCGAAGACTGTAATAACAAAAAACTGAAAACAGGCAGGGTAAAAAAATGCAACCTGTCAATAAAGGCTGTAGGATGCCTGGTCTTTTGGCACTTTCAAGGCCTGCCCAGACCTGGATAGCCCAGGCGAGCCTGATCTCTGAAGTTAAGCAGGGTTGGCCCTGGTCATTACTTGGATGGGAGGCCATCAAGGAATACCGGGGTTGCTACACAGAGGCAGGCAATGGCAAAGCACTGTTGCCATGCAACCGCCTTACATAGCATCTCTAAAGGCTATGGACTATGACTGCAAAGCTGGACTGTGAAAACAAGTGTGTCAGGGTAATGGACTGAACAGTAGCCATGAGATAGTACCATTCTACTGGACTATAAGCATGTGCCTAGCCAAGGGAAACCTTGCTGTGAAGCAGCGTGCCAAGCCAGATGTGGACCATGGAATACACGATGCCTCTCGTGCCTGCACTTCTGCAGACATATGCCAGAAGGCAAGACAGCCTCACTGACCCGCAGATACGCAAAACCAGCAGCAGTTCCCTAAGAGAAGCCATGCTCTGCAAAAGAAACCTGGACATTCCTGCACAGATGCCATCAAAAAGGTCTCTCTTCCATCATGCACCTCCCCCCCCTTACCTATTAACATCACCAGATGTTGCATGTACTTCAATTCAGCCTAAATAAAAAAAACTTACTCCATGATGGGATTAACAAGAAGTCATGTCCTCCTGCCGCCCATTCCGATAATGCAGCTGTTAACCATTGGATTGTTAAGACCAACTACTGGCAATGGGGCTGGAACATTACTATTCTTTTCTTTCCTTTGTCTTCCTCTGAGGTGTCACTATTAGCCAACCATTATTGCAATTGTCCAACGATTAATCCTTTTTCCTGACCCATTAACATCTGGATTTTTCTAGCATTTCCTGGGGACTACGTGACTAATGAAGCATCAGCTTCAAGTCATTTTAGGGTATAAAAGGTGAGCAACACCCCATTGCTCTCTCTCTCTCTCTAGCTTCTGACCTTCCTAACCCCACCCTATCTTGCTGGTTCCATTCTTAGCACTGTTTGGAGCCTTCCACGTGCATTGCTGGTCAACTCACGATCCCCCTTCCTTTAGTGTTATCCCTTTTTCGCTGCAGGATTGCCTCGCTATGTCAGAGAGGTAACGTATCACCCCATCAACGATACCTCCTGCTAATGCAACTGTCGCTGTACCTTTCTATCTGAATTCTTAGATCTGTATTATGTGTGTGGGTGCTTGATTTTTATATTGTATGTGTGAGAATCTTCTAGTAAAGAAATCATTGCTTTGAACATCTAGCCTCAGCATGTATTTCTGGGATCTGGATAAACTGGACTCCCGTATACACAGGTTATTGGTCCCATAACTGAAGCCTATTGGCCATTTCATATTCATATTTCCCACTTTATTTTAAGAAACAAGGCAATTTGCCTAACACCACCTCTGAACACCCTTGCCTTGAAAACCCCATAAGGTCACTGCAAGTCAGCTGTGACTTGATGGCAAAAAACAAAACAAGGAAACAACAAGCCCAGCATCAAAGCCTCCTCAGCAAACTAATTTCTTTCTTGCAAACCATCTCTTTTATCCCTCCGGCCTCAGGGCCCTGCCCATTTTTGGTACCAGGAGCTGTTTGAAGGATCTCTTTTGGTTCTGCAGCTAAGGAAACTTATCTGGCCAAACTGACCAGTGGCCCCTCTGTGATGGTCAACAACCTCCTCTCATTGGCTCATTCATGAGGAACAGAAACACAACGGTGAGACTCCTTTCCTTTCATATGCTGACAAGCGCTGGGAGGCAGGAAGGAGACAAGTGAACTAAGCTCTGTAGGAATGTGGGGGGAGTTCCTGGCTTTTTAGTAGCATAGAATACCGCGGGGCCCAAAGAACTTAACATTAGCTTTCATGGGCAGAAAAACCTACTAGGTCAGATACACAAAGTGTTGACACTTAGTGGGAAGCTACAGATATACACACATACACGCACACAGGTACAAGGAGAAGAAAGATGGGAGGGGGGTTGTTATTACAAAAGGAGGTTTCCACTTTCCAGGGCAAAATGTGTGCCGTGACCCTGTCGAGCAACAATGAACACAAGCTCCGGTCCAGAGAAGAAACGATCCACTCAGAGTGGGTGTGGATCACTCCCAGCAGGTGAGCAATCAGCAAAATAAGATGAATAGTGTACACTGCTTTCCGTTGTGAGCTACAAAACTCACTTTATTTATATCTCGCCTTTCCTCCCAGCAGTACCCAAAGTGGCTTACATTGGCTGAGCTCTCCGTTTTATCCTCACAACAACCCTGTGAAGTGACACAGAGTTAGAGGGTGTAAACTGGCCCAAGGTCAGTCTGGCCTGTTTTTGTCTGGCCTCCATTGCAGAATAATGGTGCACCTTCTATCCACTCTTTGCAATACCCCCACCCCCTTTCTTTTTGCACGTATGTATACTTCCACCTGGCCCTGACCTGGATAGCTCAGGTTAGCCTGATCACGTGAGATCTCAGAAGCTAAGTGGGATTGGCCCTGGCTAGTATTCGGATGGGAGACTTCCAAGGAATACCAGGATCATGATGCAGAGGCAGGCAGTGGCAAGCCACCTCTGAATCTCTCTTGTCTTGAAAACCCCACCAGGGGTCTCCGCAAGTCAGCTGTGCCTTGGTGGCAAAAAACAACAACAACATACTTCCACCCGCAGACTATAGCACTTTGTGCATCTGATGGAAAGGCCTCTGGCTTACAAAGGCAGATGCCGGCAGACATTTTTCGTCCTTTAGCTGCCACAATGTTCTCTCTTTGCATGCAGCAACAGACTGCCACGGTTACCGCTCTGGAATCCAGCATATTCATGTTTCTGAGGAGCCACAGAAAGGCCTAGAGACCCTACAGGGTGCTTCAGTGCAGACAGCTTCTGGTTATTAACGGACATCTTGACTTGTTTTTTCTTTTTAAATAGAGCTAGTGTCTGTAAGAGCACTCACAAAAAAACAGGAGGTTGACAGCTTGTACTTAAAAAAAACCCTAACAGAAACCAGAGCAGGTCAAAGTGAAATGCAACTGGTGTTGCTAGGGTTGCCAGCCTCCAGGTGGGGCCTGGGGACCTCCCGCTTTTACAACTGATCTCCAGCTGACAGAGATCAGCTCCCCTGGAGAAAATGGCTGCTTTGAAGGGGGGACTCTATGGCATTGTGCCATGCTGAGGCCCCTCCCCTCCCCAAACTCCGCCCTCTCCTGGCTCCACCTCCAAAGTCTCCAGGTGTTTTCCAACCCAGACCTGGCAACCCTGGGTGTTGCTCCTGGTCTAGAATTTATTCTATCTGAAAGAGGAATCCTTACCCAGAGAGGCTACATTGTCATAATTGTCCTGCATGATTTCCCAGTAAAGAGCCTTTTCTCTGGCTTCTAGGAGTGCCCACTCTTTCTCAGTGAAAGGTACAGTCACATCTTCAAAGGTAATTGGCAGCTGTAAGAGACAGAAAGAAAGCCAACCCAATGAGACCCTCAGGCGTGACGTGTCCTAGTTATCCAAGTTCATTTCTCTGCACCAGTCTTCTTGGGTACCATCTTAGACCTGACCCTTGTGATGAAGAGCTCAAGGCTGAGGTGGAAGTGATTCAAATTCTCCGTAACAACTAGGGATGCCAGCCTCCAGGTGGGACCTGGGAATTCCCCAGAATTACAGCTCAGCACCAGACTACAGAGATCAGTTCGCCCTGGAGAAAATGGCTGCTTTGGAGGGTGGACTCTCTGGTACTGTGCCCCACTGAGGTCCCTGTTATCTCCAGGCTCCACCCCCAAATCTCCAGGAGTTTCCCACCCTGAATCTGGCAACCCAACCCCCCTTCCCCTGCTGGTGGTCAGGGCAGACCTTGCAACCCTAAGAACACTGAAGGTTCCCTAGATCAGATATAAGCTAGCTGAATGTTGTGGCAGATCGTTTGGGGCAGATCCAGGGCAGGGGTCATTTGGGGGGGGGACGTGGGGGGACGCCATCCCCCCGGGTGAGGTGCGGGAGGCGGGGCCTGGAGCTCCCTGCTGGTGCCCGCTGGAGGTCGCCGCCGGCTGTGGGGAGGACACACTTCCGGTGATGTCAGGGGGTGTGGCATATGCTAATGAGTTATGCTAATGAGTCCCCCTAGCTCTTTTACTACGAAATGACCCCTGGGCAGATCATGCACAGAAAAGCTGCACAGAAAACAGAAATTCAGAGGCTTTTCGCAACCTGCAGATATGAGATAGAAAATGTTTTGTTCTCTGAATTTTTGCCATCCATGAAGTTGTTGGCAGCCCAGGAGCCCTGCTGGAAAGAAGAGGGGGAATTAGATTAAGAGGGGGAATGAATTAACTCCATTCACAACTCTACGGTGCAAAATTCTGAATCAGGCACCTTCCTTTCAGACTGAACCTACCCCTTCACATTTTCAGATCACCTCTAGAATCACTTTCTTTCCCTGCTCCTCTGCCTTTAACAGCAACCTGGCCAGATAAAGTCGTGTCCCCAGAAAAGTGATCATTTTCTGCTAAAAATACACGTTAGTACAGGAACATATTAAAACAAGAAGGAGTCTTGAGGCACCTTAAAGATTACTTATTGAAGCACAAGCTGCAAGCTAGACCCCCCTTCATCAGATGCATGACATGAAACATCAGTATGCGTATAGGTAAATGTAACACACAAGGAAAATTTGTGAGCTGAAAATGCAAGAGGAGTCACCTGTCACGTTTTCCTGCACAACTAAAAAAAAGTTCATAGTAATCCTGTACAACAGCTACAAACAGTGATAATAACACAGTCTACCTAGTTATGCTAACCGGTTTAACACCTGTTAGTGGCTAAGAACATGCGGTGTCTGTTTAAGCCCTCATTAACATAACTACAGCAACTTAGTATGTACTTTGCAGCTCTTACTAACACTTCCAGTCTAAAGCTGAACTGGTTTTCTACAGAACTTCCAATCCAAATTATACAGGGTTTTCATTACACAGACACCAAGGCTCAAGGCAATGCCACTGACACCCACAGAGTCAGGTTGCCAACTCTTGTTGCCAGCTTCTACCCTGTGTCTTCTATACCAATTCAGTGTGCAGGCTTTAGCAAGCAATCCCCTCTTTAAAAAGGCAGCTGATGATTCTTGCACGGTAAGATGCTGTTAAAGGCAGAGGTGCAAGTTGGGCTGTCCGATTCCCCCCCCCCCACACCAGTCAGCAATCCTAACAAAAAGTCATAGACCTCTCCATCTACGGTATCTGGCCGCCGGATCCCTTGAAAACCCCCAAACTTGGCAATTGCCTTTCCTCCATCCTGTGCTCTTTACCTGAGCTGGCTTGGCAGGTTCTTGCTCCTGCAGGCAGGCCTCCGCCAGGTAAGCTGCCTCCTTGCTGCTGCCCGGCTCTTTGGCTCTCACCCAGGCCTGCATGTCGGTCGGTAGCACAGACAGGAACTGCTCCAGGATGACCAGGTCCACAATCTGCTCCTTGCTGTGCTCCTGGGGACGCAGCCACTGCAGAACTGCCTTGCTCAGCCGGGAGAGGGTCTCCCGGGGAGTTTCTCCGAACTGGATGGTTCCTGCATGGAAACTCTGTGGCCTGGCTGCCTCCGGGGGCTGGAGGAGTTGGCTCAAAATGGCTTCCTTTCCCCCAGAAGGAGGGTTGACCGGTTGTTGTTGTCTTGAGGGGTGGTACTGCTCAGGGAGTTCCCAGGGGTGAGAAGCTGCTAGAAAGAGAATACACCCCTCCTTCACAGGCCAGGTTCTGTGTGGCTCCATGGATCCCAAACATCAAGTCTCTTCTGCCTCAGAGAGGCCCTCAGCGAAGACGATTCAGCAGCCTATTGAGGTGAGAAAGGCAACAAAAGCCCCAGTCACACGGAGCGTTAGGCACGCTGGAGAGATGGAAGATAGGCGGATTTTCCGGGCGCGATCTCACCACCACATCTGGGAAGCGTGGCACTCCCGTGGCTCACCCGAGGCTTCACTCCGAAGATGCGCGGCAAAAAACTAGTACCTCCGAGGTACTAGTTTCCGGAAAGTGCGGGGCAAGGGCGGGCGTCAGATCACATT
>NW_015177038.1:522220-541525 GCF_001447785.1 Gekko japonicus | reverse complement strand
AAACCCCCCCCCCCCCCCCCCCCCCCGCGATATCCGGCCTGTGTGACCGGGGCCAAAGGCGTTTTCAGTCTCACTTTCTTCTACATAGGATTTGTAATGTCCAAAATGAACAGCAAGTTGAATGGAGACCAAAAGGAAGCCTATGAGGAGAACTCACTCCCTGTAAGGGAGGAGACCCAGTGGCAAAGGACATGCTTTGAGTGCTATAAGGCCTAGATTCAACCCCCAATTAAAGGACCTCTGGTAGCAGGTGTGGGAAAGATCTCAAGATCTGCTTGAAACCAGGGAGAACTTTTGCCATGCAGAGCAGACAACCCAGAAGAAGACGGAAAAGGAGAAGGGGACTGTATTTATACCCCGCTCTTCACTACCTGAAGGAGTCTTAGAGCAGCTTACAATCTCTTTCCTCCCCACTGCAGAAACCCTGTGAGGTAGGTGGGGCTGAGAGAGCTTTTCGAGAACTGCCCTTGAGTGAACAGCTTTGAGAGAACTTGTAACTGACCCAAGGTCATACCAGCAGCTGCATGTGGAGGAGTGGGGAATCAAACTGGTTCTCCCAGATTAGAGTCCGCTCACTCAACCACTACACCAAACTGGCTCTGAGCTAGACAGACCATCACCTGAGCATAAGACAGCTTGGTACATATGAAGAGACAGTCCGGTCGGAGTGGTCTAGGACCTGGGAGATCCAGGTTCAATTCCCCACTCTTCATGAAACCCACTGGGTGACCATGGGCAGGTCACTCTCCGGCCCAAACTACACGTTATAGTTTACATGAGTTCCTGATAGGAACTTGCAAACCATATTGCAGGTGCAAGTCCCTGGTGGCCACTCCATGTAAAAGTGTCACAGGGGCCTGATTTGGATCAGGACCAATGCTCCCTCTAAGCTGTGGAGTCTTGTGAGCAGAAATTCTACTTTGTGAGCTACTGGCATTAAAGTTGTGAGCGAGCGATTTGGCTACTGCATAAGTTAGTTTGCTCTGGAGCCATCCTTCCTGAGCGAAGGCAAAAAGGTGTGAGCCGGAGGCTTAAAAACCGTGAGCTAGCTCACACTAACTCAGCTTAGAGGGAACACTGATCAGGACCATGGTGGTGGTGGGCTCCTGCCTTTCCCCCCTGCACCATTTCCCCAACTGGTAGAGGCCGGGGGTGGGGGAGATAACGCCCCCAGGACTGCATGTACCGCCCCCCAAAAACAGGGCAAATAATCCCCCCCCCCCAAGGCCCTTTAGGGTCAGGAAAAGAGAGCAGGAGGAGGCAGGAGCCCCCTCCCCCCAGACCCAATCTGAATCAAGCGCCGTGTGCTTTTACACAGAGTTGCCACCAGGAACTCTCAGCTGCAGTGTGGTTGAAAGTCCGCATGTAAAACACAGCATGTAGTTCGGCCTTCAGCCTGCCCTACCTCATAGGAAGGGACTATGAGGGTATCTTCACTGTCTTGAACTCTCAGGAGGAAGGGTGGGGGTAAAGACTCTCCATCTCTCTCTTTCAAGGTTGGGGAGGGGGAAAATATGCTCAGCTCAGCTTCCCTTCCCTGTGTGCTTTTCGAGGGAAATGCAGATACACGCCACACCACACCACACCTGAAACATAAATGGGCACTGAATGGTTGCCAACCTCCAGGTGTGACCTGGAGACCTCCCAAAATAACAACGGATCTCCAGACCACAGAGATCTGTTCCCCTGGAGAAAATGGTATTCTTTGGACTCTGTGGCATTGTACCCCTGCTGAGTTCCCTCTGCTCCCCAAACCCCACCCTCCCCAGGTTCCACCCCCCCCCATCTCCAGGCATTTCTCCACCCAGGGCTGGCAACCTTAGCAGGGAGGCACATCAATGGGCCAAGGAGGCTACCACTCTGGTGTCTCATTTGGGCTTATGTGCTTCACAATGCTGGTCTCAATAACCCCCTAAAAGTAAAGGTTCCCTTGCTCGAAAGCCAGTCGAGTCCGACTCTAGGGTTGCGGTGCTCATCTCCGTTTCAAAGCCGAAGAGCCAGCGCTGTCTGAAGATGTTTCCGTGGTCATGTGGCCGGCATGACTAAACACAAAGGCGCACGGAACGCTGTTACCTTCCCACCGAAGTGGTACCTAGTTATCTACTTGCAATTTCTTGCTTTCGAACTGCTAGGTTGGCAGGAGCTGGAACTAGAGTCGGGAGCTCACTCCGTCATGCGGCACACTCGGGTCTCGAACTGCTGTCTACTTGCCTTTCTGAAGCTAGCACTCTCTGCTCAAACTGCTGAACTACTGACCTTTCACAGCCTGCAGTTCAGCATCTTAACCACTTGAGCCACCACAGCTCCTCAATAACCCCTACACACCTTTAAAACTGAGCAGGCTGAAACTTAATCCTGACAAGACTGAGGTCCTCTGGGTTGGCAGAAAGGCAGACATGGGACTTGAGATCTCTCCTGCCTTTGGATAAGGTTATACTCCCCTTGAAAAGCCAGGTTTGTAGCTTGGGAGAGCTACTTAACCCTGTAGTCACCTTAGAAAACCAGATGACTGTGGTGATTTGGACTGCTTTTGCCCAGCTGCAGCTGGTGCATCCACTGCATCCATTCCTGGGTCAGTCTGATCTAGCCACAGTGATCTATCTCTTTCTTACATCATACATGCGATGCACTCTACTTGGGGCTATCCTTGAAGAGTGTTCAGGGGCTGCAGCTAGACTGTTGGTTGGGGCCAGCTATTGGGAGCAGGTGACCCCAATATTACAGCAATTACAGTGGCTACTGATCCACTCCTGAGCAATGTTCCCTCTAAGCTGTTGAATCTTGTGAGCAAAAATTCTACTTTGTGAGCTCCTGGCATTAAAGTTGTGAGCGAGCAATTTGGCTACTGCATAAACTAGTTTGCTCTGGAGCCCTCCTTCCTGAGCTAAAACAAAAATTTTAATATTTAATATTTCAGAGGCAGCTGAAGACAGTTTTATTTAGGACTACATTTGGTTGCATTTAGTAGCAGTCCTGGGTAGTGAATTTAAATTTTGGTGTTATGATTTTAATGTATTTTATTTGATGCATTTTACCTATGCTTGCGAGCCACCTTGAGCTCTGTAAGAAAGATGGCTAACAGATGTTTTAAACAAGACAGTACACCAACATCGGTAAAAGAGTTGACTAGGAGATCTCCCAGCTTCAGATTCATTCCACAACGGCTTATACTGCTGTAGCTCTTGAAAAGCGTGTAGTAGTTCAAGGACTGGGTGTGTGGGTGTGTGTGCACTGTAGAGAATCTAAGAGACACTGCTCTTGCCCAAAGAGACTTAAATCTGCTCCTCTTATTCACTTAATACAGATCAAGGGGGGGAGGGGCTGCTCCTTCTCCCCCCCCCACCGCACAAGGTAGGATGCCACAAATCATTTCTAACAAGCGACAGTTGCTGACCTGGAAGGTTCTTCCTTGAATCTGAAATCCCCACCGACCGTGTGTGTGGGAGAGTTGACTGTGGTTAGTCCACGTTAAGAGGAAGGCATTCTGCAGGTATGATATATGAAGAAATTATACTTAAATCTGTGACGAAGCACGAATCAGATGGCAATTACCCCGGATCCTCTATAGAAGGATCTTCTGCCTGTGCTCCGGTTGCCTCAACTGTGTTCTCGTCCCGCCCTTTTCTCCCCCGCCTATAGTGAGATGATATAGCTTTTCACCGATTCATAATCTGCCACGAAGAAGACGGATTTTAAAAGGGTTGTGTGTGTGTGTGAAGCAAGAGGATAACTCGCAAAGCACCTTCTTCGGTCTCTTTTAAAAGGCCGGCAGTTAAACGGTTAACGGGAGGAGTGGATTCAGCGGAGGATACGGCTAGTTTTCACTCTGGTCCGCAACACAGCGGCGCTCCCTGATGAAAGAGTTTTCCTCATTCCCGTTTATAACACAGACCTGACCTGGGTGGTAGAAGCCGCCGAGATCCCGAAGAAGCGAACAGACAGTGTCTGATAACCCAGGAAGATCAACCCTGTTTTGGAGTCAAGAAGAAGGGGAGAAAAAAGAGAAGGGAGCAATTTTCTTCTCTTTCCTCCTCGACCAGAGCCCTCTAGTGGGGGAACTGCAAGGAAAATTGCGACTTCCTTTTCTGTGATTTTCTGTCTAGACTGTTGAAACTCGGAATATTTTAAATACTGTTTTAAATGGACCCAGCTGGACCTCATACCGAGTGTGAGGCACCCCAGGAACACAGCCGCTTACTTTCGGGAGAAAACGGAGACTGCCACCTGTTGAGCCGAAGAAGCTGCTAGCTTTACTTTGAGCCCCAAGAGGTGGAGTTTTATAGATTAGAGGGGACAGAGCCAACTGTGAGAGCTCTGAAGCCAAGCAGAGCCCCATTGATTCTGCTGCCCTTTGAGATTGTGCTACTCCCCAGAGAGCCTGAGAAGGTGAAGACTCTTGAAATTTCAGATCCAATAGCAAATCAGTGGACGCTTGCCTTTCTGAGGCAAGCCCATGTCATTCTATTCAGATGGTAATTGCAGGAATTCTCCTGACAACTTGCTATAGGGAGGGCAGAGTTTGGAGAATGGAGGGATCGCAGCAGCTACGCGATCCCATAGAGTCCACCCTCCAGAGCTGCCATTTCCTCCAGGGGCACTGACCTCTGTCCTCTGCAGACTGGTTGTGATTTCAGAAAAACTTCAGGTCTCAACTGGAGATTGGCAACCCCAGTATGCAGAAAACATGACTTTGTTAATTTATGAAGAGGGGAAAAAATGACCCAACAGGGACAGGCAGAAACAGACAAATAAAAGCGGGGGGGGGGGGGGGGGGGGATTCAACCCAGAACAGACCAGGTATCCAAAAATGCTGGGGGAAACAGAGGGAACATGTATATGGAACTATTACTGCAAATTACAAAAAAAGCTAGTTATATTTCAGAAACTTTAATCAAATTATAAATATTAAAACCTCTGCATCAAAATACAATCTTGATGCATTTGGTTTCCTGTAGGTGGCCATACATACTATTGGCCAATGCTGACTTGGCTTATAGAGAAATTTATACCAGTAACATCAACTATCCGTTAGATAAACATGCCATAGTTTATTATGCCAGCAAGAAGAACAAATCAGTCAATCCTCAAAGAAATCAACCCTGACTGCTCCCTGGAAGGCCAGATAATGAAACTGAAGCTCAAATACTTTGGCCACCAAATGAGAAGGGAGCACTCACTGGAGAAGACCCTGATGCTGGGAAAGACTGAAGGTCAAAGAAGACGAGGACGGCAAAGGATGAGATGGTTGGACCGTGTCATCGATGCAACGAACATGAAACTGAGCAAACTTCAGAGGACAGCAGAAGACAGGAGAGCCTGGCGGGATCTAGTCCATGGGGGCGCGAAGAGTCGGACTCGACTGTGCGACTGAACAACAACAAATGCAAGGACAGTGTAAGATCAGATTTCCAATACGTTGCTACTACAGCTTTTGCAGCGTATAGCAATATAGCTGTTCTTATATTATTTAATGTATGTGTTCTCACTTCATTCAACTTCAGGCTTAAAAGGAATAGGACTTGTGTGATGTTACTAACTGATTCTGAAATTCTTTCCCAGAAAGCATATATCTTTGAACTATACATCGAACAATGAAGATAGGTACCTTTTTCAGAACAACCTCTCCAGCAATTTGGATTTAAATTCTTTATATAAGCCATTCGAGCCGGGGTAAGATACCAAAAAGATAAAAGTTTAAACGATTGCAGTCTAATTGATATGATAGAAGTAGTATTTTCATATGAGTTCCATATACGCTCCGAAGTTTTTGTATCAATTTGATCTGTTGTTAATTTCCATCTTGCCTGATATGTCAAAGGCGTGTTTTCTTTAATTTGCGCTAGAATATGAATGATTTTGGATAGAATTCCTATCTTGTTTTGATCTGTCATGTTAATTCATTGTCCAACTTTTACACCAATGCATGGTAATGGGGAATTCTGTGGCATGAATTAACTTGATCCTGGTTGCCAGAAACACATCCTTACACTTAAGTATCCTTTGTAGTTCTTTCATGGCTGCCCTTTCCAGTCCCAATCTCCTGATTTCTTGGTTGTAGTCTCCATCATTACTGTACATTGAAACCTGCCTTGAGTACATGGCCAGAAAAGCAGGTTACAGACATAATAAATATATAAATCTGAATAGACAAGTTAAACATACACTGAAATATCTCCCATTACAAATCAGCTGGACTGCAAGCGGCTTAGTTTGGGCTAGACTGCCCCTTTGGCGCCCTCTGCTTCTGTCTTTGCCCTTTGTCCTCTAGCTGTTGTCCAGCCTCCTGAACATCCATCATGGCTCAACTGCTCAGCTGGAGCAAACAGGTCTCTGTGACGCAATTGGTTAGCACGTCCGGCTGTTAACTGGAAGGATGGTGGTTCGAGCCCACCCAGGGATGTCCGCGCCTTTGATGAGGTGGCCGAGTGGTGAAGGAGATGGACTGCTAATCCATTGTGCTCTGCACGCGTGGGTTCGAATCCAACCCTCGGGCCCTTTTGCCATAACCTGGGAAGAGAGATGTAGCTCTCAGCCCACTTCCTGAGTTTGCAGCGGTTTCCAAAGAGGAGGCGGAGATGCACCAGCCGGAACATGACCCCAAGCTGTGAGAGTGGCAACCTTGGATGATGCCCATGCACCACTGCCACAGGTGCTGAGGGATTCTTCCCTGTAGCTCCTTTTTCTTGGAAATGGTCTTTCAAATATTACTTCAGGTAGGCAGCAGAGAGAGAGAGAGAGAGAGAACAAGGAGACTGCAGGCTCCTGTCTGCCAGGGGGAAGGAGGGCATGGGGCACCTTGATTGGCTATGGGGTGGGGGGGTCCTGTGTGTGGCATCTGGCTGGTGCTGACCCACAACAGAAGGCTGTAAGTTCTGTCCCTGTTACAGACTGTTTTGTTTTTTTCCTACGTATATCCCAAAGTTTGCCCTGGATCTTCCAGACAGGGGTTGGCTCGTGGTGGAGGTAAATAGGTTCTATATAAGCAGAACAGAGTCTGTCTGTGTCCTTCTCCCCAAACACTAAGGTGATCTCCCTGTTCCAGAACTCCTGGAGCATATTCTTATTGGGCCATTTTTTTCCTGTTTTCATGAATTAAAACAAATGTTTTCTGCAGAGTGAGGGAGCCCCCCATGGTGCAGATGACCCAGGGGCCAGCCACTCCACCAGTCCATAGAAGCAGATGGTCCCTGAGTTGGCCTTTTTTCCTCTTCCATCTCCTTCCCAGTCTTTTGCACCATGATTGGAAGTCATTGTTTTGTTCTGAAAACTGCCATCAGTGCACTGACAGAAAAGCAGCATACAGCTATAATAATTAAATAAATTGCAATTGGTGGGTTAAAATCTCCCAGTAAAGTGGGATTTAAATGGGTTTAGTTTGGGATGGATTTGTCCCTTTGGCACCTTCTAATTGACCAGTCTTGTCCCTTTGTCTCCCATGCACAGCCTCCTGAAAATGCTCAGCCTCTCTCCAGCAGGCAGGTCTCTGTGGTGCAATTGGTTAGCGCATCCGGCTGTTAACCAGAAGGATGGTGGTTCGAGCCCACCCGGGGACGTCTATGGACTGGCCATACCCTTGATGGGGTAGCTGAGTGGTGAAGGCAGTGGACTGTTAATCCATTTTGCACACGTGGGTTTGAATCCCACTCTTATCAGCCTCTTTTGCCGTATGGTTCTGTGGAGAAATGCATTTTTATTTGAAGGTTTGGACTGAGCAAAACTTTCATCTTTAGTTTCTAAAAGCTTTTCTCTCTCTTGGCAGGGAACAGGCAGGATGAGGGAAGTCAATTCCGTTGCTCTCAAGCCTCACCTCTGCCACCCTTTAGAGATGCTATGGATCCCTGCTAGGAGACAATGGAATAGACAAACTCCCTTTTCCTGGTGGAGTCCTCCACCAGCTAGAAAGGGAGCAGAGTTTGGGAGGCTGAAAATCCTAGATAAGTCTTTTCCTGGAGACTTCAGGAAGAGCTTCTTACTGATGAAACTCATTGGCACAGAGAGGTGGGTCGCTTTATGGCTGATTCCATCTAGGCAGAAGGAGGTGTCACACCTGGGTGCCTGCTGAAGGCAGTCATTGCTATGTGGAGGACTGCAGGACTGAGAAGAGGCTCCACGGTAATGGGAACCTTTTAGAATCGCTGTAATTGCTAAGCTAAGGAGCCTGCTTTAGAATAACATCAGACCGAAAAAAGAAGAAACTGTGAGGTAACTGCGCTAGAGAATATTTAAATAACGATCATAAAATTTATACAAAAATGTGTACAAAATTTACATATATAAATGCACAAAGGCAGTTGAAAGTGATGTAATTGACGATGATCTCCGGAATGTTCTATCATTTCATTACTATTCTTCTTCCGAATGTGGATGAAAGCCTTAATAAATCATATGCAATAACAATATTATGTGAAGAGTCTCTGGTACATGTACATACAAAAATTCAATAAAAAGGTTTTTTTCAAACCTTACATGCAGCGACTCTTGGTCTGTTATTTCAACAGGTACGTATCAACAATTTCAATAATTTTCACCGATGTATCTATGAAATGTAACAATAAAATGTAACACATCATCATCTGTGCAAAAATAACCACAATTAATTTATACAAACGCTATAATTTTTTTTTTTTTAACATTTATATACACAAACATTTCATCTGTTCCAGTTACATATAGTTCAGAGTCATTCATCTTTTACTTTTTCTTTACAGGTTGGGATTATTAATTTTCTGTCAAATTTTCTATCCACATATATACTTTTTCCCATCTCTTTTCGTGTACCTTTTCATTTTTATTTTGTATCATTAGACTTAAGTTATCCATTCTAGCTAGTTCCAATTGTATGCTACCGCTCTCATATATTTAACTGACTTCCATATACCAGCCCATTTATCTTCCTCTAATTCTTTTCCTATGTCTTTCATCCAGGTGATCATTACAGATTTAATTTCTTCATCTTGTTCATAATCCCTTAACAGAAATCTATATAGTTTCTGTACTAATTTATCATTCGAAGATAGCCAGATCTTGTCAAGTTCATTGTTTTGGTCTTCAAAACCTCTTGTCATATCTTTCTTGTATCTATCCCGTAGTGTTATCTGCTCCCACCATGATAGATTGTTTTCTTGTCTAAGTTTTTCTTCTGTTTTAAGTTCATTGTGTTTATTTAATAAAGTTTGGTAGCTTTCTTTCATAGTCATTGTTATAACTGCTGGTTGGATAAAGGCTTCTAACGGGGCCACCCCTCTTTGTGTTTTTCTATAACAAAGTCTTTTTATCTTGTTCCAAATCTTATTTAGGGGGCCTCTCAGTGCGTGTCTTCCAAAATTTGAGTGTATTTTATCTTTCCCATACCATGTATACGCGTGCCACCCCATATAAAGATCATGTCCCTCTAAAGCTAATAGTCTTACATTTTCCAATGTTACCCATTCTTTTATCCATACTAGGGCGGCCGCTTGATAGTATATATACCAGTTGGGTACACTCATTCCTCCTCTATCCTTGCTATCCTGGAGTACTTTCCATTTTATTCTGGGTTTCTTGTATTGCCAGATGAATTCTCTAGTGGATTTATTCAATTCTTCAAAGAAGGCCTGTTTCTTTAACACTGGTATGTTTTGTGCCAGAAACAAAAACCTTGGTAACACGTGCATCTTTATCAGAGCTATTCTACCCATAAAAGATAGTGGAATGTTATTCCATTTCTGTAAGTCCATCTTGATCTCTTTCAATAGCTTATAGTAGTTTTCCTCCACTAATGAATTACACTTGTTAGATATATTAATTCCCAAATACTTTACTTTTTTAACAACTTCCATTTTAGAGACTTCTTGGATTTTTTCTATTGTGTTTGGGCGGCAGTTTTTTACGATAATTTTGGATTTTTTATAATTGATTTTTAGCCCTGCTGTCTGGCCGTAGTTTTTAATTGTCTCCAATAATTCGCCTAGTGATGTTTTCGGATTTTCTATTATGAATACCAAATCATCAGCGAAGGCCTGTAGTTTAAACTCTTCATTTTTCACTTTTAGGCCCTCTATCTGCTTATTTTGTCTTATCTCCTCATTGAGTGTTTCTATTGCGTAAACAAAAAGTAGAGGTGATAGTGGACATCCCTGTCTAGTTCCTTTCTGTATTTCTATCACCTCTGTCACATCTCCATTTACTATTACTTTCGCATATTGCCTTTTATATATAGTTTTGATCATTGAGTAAAATTCTTGACCACAATCGGCAATATTCAGTTTTTGCAGTAGGAAGTCCCAAGATAGATTATCGAATGCTTTTTCCGCATCGAGGAACATTAACAATACCTCTTTTTCTGGATGTTCTTCATAAAATTCTAGGACATCTATAATTATCCTCAAGTTGTTCCTCATATGTCTCCTAGGTAAAAAGCCTGTTTGATCTTGATGTATAATCTGTGCCAGCACCTTTTTGAGCCTTCCTGCTAGTATTGATGCGAAGATTTTGTAATCTGTATTTAGTAAGGAGATGGGCCTATAGTTTTTTATATCACTCAAATCAGTATTTGGTTTCTTGATTAGTGTAATTAAAGCATGATTCCATGATTCTGGTGCCTTACTATATTTAGCTATTCTTTGGCATAGATCTTTAAATGTTAAACTAATCTCTTCTTCGAATGTTTGATAAAATTCTGATGGTATTCCGTCTGGGCCTGGTGTTTTTTTCCGCTTCTGTCTTTTTATTGCCTCCACAATTTCACACATAGTTATTGGACCATTTAGTATTTCTTTCTGTTGATTAGTAAATTTTTTAACTCTTTCCCTTAAATAATCTGTGATTGTTGCGCCTTCTAATGCATCTTGCTGATATAATTTCTCATAAAATTTCCCCACTACCCTCTTAAGATCTTGTATATTAAATTTTTCTTCGTTCTTATCATCTCTTAGTTTAATTATAGTGCGCTTCTCTCTTTCTTTTTTTACCTTATAGGCTAACCATCTATTTGGTTTATTTATATTCTCAAAGTAGTATTGTTTAGTATATTCTAATTTTTTCTCTATTTCATAGTTTAGCAAATTATTTAAGTTGTGATGCAGTAGGTTTAATTTCACTTTCGCGCTTCCATTATCTTCTTGTCTTTTCACAATACTCTCTTGTTGTTTAATGTGGTTAACTAGTTGGTCATACTTCTTCTTTTTCTGTTTGTGTTTCCATGCACTATAACTAATAAAGCGTCCTCTTATGTATGCCTTAAAGGCGTCCCATATTATTTCTAACGATGTTTCTTTAGGTGAATTTATCTGGAAAAACTCTTGGATTTCTTTTTTACACTTTTGTACAAAAGCTTTATCTCTGAGTAGTGCTATGTTTATGGACATACTGTTTTTCTTTTGATCTTCTCTTAGTGATACTGATACTGGATTGTGATCGGCAAAGGTTTTAGGTAGAATTTCACTTTCCGTCACTTCTCGTATCATATTCGTTGATATCCAAATCATGTCAATTCTTGACCATGAATTGTGGCGCGATGAGTAGAAAGTGAAATCTTTTTTGTTTAGATTTCTTACCCTCCAGATATCCATCAAGTTATATTCCTCCACTATCTGTGCAAAGCTATGGGTTAGCGTTCCTCCCGAACTTCGCTCTTTTCTGCTACTTTTCCTGTCCATTTCTACTTCTGATACCGAGTTAAAATCTCCTAGAATACATACATCATCAACTTCAGTTAACCTTAGGACTGCTTGTACTTCTTTAAAAAAGTCTCCCTGATTTTGGTTAGGTGCATAAATATTAATTATTAACATTTTTTTCCCTCTTCTTGTGATAGTAATGGCCACTATCCTTCCATCTTCTGAACTAAATATCAATTCTGGGTTAAATTTTTCCTTTACATATATTGCTACTCCCCTTTTTTTGACTTCTGCTGATGATATAAATACTTCTCCCAGCTTTTTACATTTTAAGTATCTTCCATCTTCTTTTTTGATATGTGTTTCCTGTAGACAAATTATTTCAGCTTTTAGCTTTTTAAGTTGATGAAATGTTTTCCTTCTCTTTTGTGCACTATTTAACCCATTAATGTTTACGGATACTATATTACAGGTTTGGAGAGATGACATTTTCGTATCTAGTATTTCTTCCCTCTAATTCTAAATTTATACCTAGGTAGAGTTTGATTTGTAGGATTACGAGTTTTAGATTTACTCTTTTTTTGCGGAGGATCTTCTGTTTTACTCTCTTCCTCATGTTTGTCCTTTTCTTCTTCCTCCTCCTCCTCTTCCTCTTCCGTTTCCTCCTCCTTCTCCTCCCTCTCTTCTTCTTCATCTTCTAGTTCGTCTTCTTTTTGCAGTCCTAAGTCTTCTCCATATTTTTCCAAAAAATATTCTATTTTAAAGATAGAATCTATCCTATGTCTTTGTCCTTTAAACGTGAACAGTACACCTTCTGGAATTAACCATCTAAAGATGATCCTGTTTTTTTTTAATAGATTTTTTAGAGTAGTATACGGTATTCTTCTTTCTCTAACTCTCCATGGGACGTCTTTTAGAAAGACCACTTCTTCCTCTTGGATTGCTACTTTTGTCTCATTTGATGCTTTCATAATTTTTTCCTTTAACTCTTTTCTATGGAATTTTATGTGGACTTCTCTTGGTTTTTTAGTTTTTCTGGCATATGCTGAATTTCTCCGGAATATTGCCTCTATTCCGTCTTCTATTTCTTCTTTCGTTGCCACTTTTAACTGTTCCGCTATGTTGGTTGCTACTACTTCTTTAAGATTTTTATCGATAGACTCTGCTATATTCTGGCATCTTATAGTTAAGGACGCTTTCTCCATCTCCAAATTTATTAGAGTATCCTCCATTCTTTCACACTTACTTTTCAATTCTTGAGCATCCAAATCCATATCCCTAACTTTTTCCTTTATTTTCCCTTGTCTAGTAGCAATAGTTGTTATATTTTGCTTATTACTTTGAATTTCTTGCTTATTACTTTGTATCTGATGTTTCAATTCTTCTGTTTGTAGCTTCAATGCTTCTGTTTCGTTCTTTATTTGTATTGTTAATTCATCCATTTTTTGGCTGATAGGTTCAATTCCCTTTTGTATTAATGCAGGTAAGGTGTCTGTCAGTGCGTGTTTCATTGCCTGGCCCACAGCTTGTGACACAGCTTGTGTCACGCTGTCTTGTATGGTTTTATTTATTTCTTTCATTGTTGCTTGTGGGATAGTCATGTTTGTAAGTTTTAGTTGTAAACTGCTTCCCACTTGCCCTGGTGATGAGATAGGTGTTTTTTTACCACTACTTGTTCCTGAGGCCATAGACTTAAGCTTATAGTTTATCTTTTTACTTGAATATTGTGCTTATTTTTTGTGGATTTATACTTTATCTTTTTGTTTGTATGTTGTTCTTATTTTATATTATATTATTTACTTGAGTGTGATAATTGTTAGTGTTTATTTATTTGATTATCTCTTCTATCTCTTGCTCAGTTTTTTGTACTGTTTGTTTGCTTTCACTCTTATTTTTTATTATTATTATTGTTATTTTTCATGTGTTTTCATGTGGGTTAAGGATTCTATTTATTCTATATGTGTTCTGTATGTTATCAAGATTTAGTATTAATGCTTACTATACTCTTTACTCTTTGCTCTTTTTCCCTCTCTCACGTCGATTTAATTAAGTTGTTTATTTTCCTTTCTATATTCTGTTTATCGTTCTCTTTACTTCTTAGTTAAACAGCTCTCTTTTTGGTACCTAGTTTCTCTATCTGTCAATTCTGTTTTCTTCCCTTCTTCGCTAGCGTATTCCCTGTTTCCCTTCTACTTCCTGCTACTTCCGCTCTTTCGATTTTCCAGTCTCTGTGTCCCTCACTTCTCTATCAGTTCTGCTTTCTTCCCTTCTCCACTAACGTCTTTCCTGCTTCCCTGCTACTTCCGCCCTTTCAATTTCCAGTCTCCGTGTCCCTCACTTCTCAAAGTACGCCGCAGCCGTTTTATGTCCCTTTAAGATGACGTCTCCGCCTGCTCCTTCTACTCCCTCCGCCTCTCACTCCTCCGTCGTTCCGTCGCTCCGTCGCTCCGCGTCTCTGCGCCTCCGACTCGATCCCGATGACGTCAGGCCGTCTCTCCGCACCTCCGCGTCTCCACCTTTTTCCACTCGGCTCTCCACTCGGCTCCTCTCAGCTGGACTCTGCTCTGCACAGCTCCGTTTTGCACCCCACACTGCCCAGCTATCTCGATCCTTTTAAAGTGGCAGCACCACCTGTAAGGGAAGTAAGAGAAAAGAAAAAACCCTTTTGCAGCTTCAATTTCTTTATTGTTTGGTAGCTCAGTTACCACCCCCTCTCACTGTTTGTCTTTATATTTTGCACAGTATCACAATAGCCGCTTTTAAGCCCCTTGTGCAACGTTCTTTTTAAACGGGCTCTTATCCTCCGTCTTACAGCTTCACTTTGAATTGTCCTTATATTATTTAATGCTGGAACTCTTCCAACCTCCCCTTATGTCCCCTGTTCCTAGTTTAATTTTTTCTTGGTACTTAGCTTCGGTTTGTCTGTTCTTTCTCCGCTTTGGACTCTGTTGCTCCCTCCTCGGCTCGTTTGCTCCCGGCGTGATTCAGCAGTCTCCGCCGTCGCTTCTCTCAGGAAAACTTAACTTTCTCGCCTCAGGACAGCTGGATTTGTTCGGGGGGTCGCCACCCCACCGGGTCTTTACCAGATAAAGTCCCTTGCCTAGTCTTTCATCCCTAGAAAGACTTTGAAACGTTGTAGCTGTTTGAGAAAGTTAGCGGGCAGACGAGCGTGAACAAACACGTCCTCTGCTGTTGGAACCGGATCCGGAAGTCGCTATAATTTTTGAAGGCATATACTCACCATAACATAGTTGCAAGAGATTCTCTGAAAGAATGTTCCTAGGGCAAAGTGCTTGTATAATGCCTTACTAGGTACATGTTCTCACAAAACTTTTATGCTAACTCATTGTAAGAATACATTATAAGGTTGCTTGCAAAAATTACAATGCATGGTTGCCAACTACCAAGGTTGTCAATTTACAGGAATTACAATACAAGATTGTCAACTTGGAGGAATTACAATACAAGGTTGCCAACTCACAGAAATTTCACAACAAGGTTGCCAAATTACAGGAATTGCAAAGCAAGGTTGCCAATTTACAGAAATTATAATATAAGGTTGTCAATGTATAGGAATTACAATGCAAGGTTGCCAATTTACAGGAATTACAATACAAGGTTGCCAACTTACAGGTATTACAAAACGAAGTTGCCAGTTTACAGGAATTATAAAACAAGGTTACTAGTTTACAGAACTACAACACAAGGTTGCCATCTTGCAGAAATTACAGTACAAAGTTGCCAACTAACAGGAATTACAAAAAGTGGCCAACTTGCATACATAAATTACCACACTACATCTTATTTATAGATAACAAGCTAAATCCAGAGATGCATTTAGACCTGACGGATAGCAAGTGTTAAATTTGAAAATCCAGTACACCTCCCTGTGGAGTAAAACCTGACGTATGTTTTTCCTACAGTAACTGTCTGGCTTGACCACCTCCAGCACAACAAACTTAAAATCATCATATCTGTGTCCCTTGGACACCAAATGATCCACATTTCATTTTGTACACATTTTTGTATACATTTTGTGATCGTTATTTAAATATTCTCTAGTGCAGTTATCTCACAGTTTCTTCTTTTTTCGGTCTGTTTTTTTTTTAACAATTTTTATTTGGATAATATACATTTCAATTATGTCCACGTCAGTCTATATCCTTTTCAACTTTCTCCCCCCCTCCCTTTTGTAGGCTTCCCACAGCGCTCCCACCACCCGTTCATATCAATAGTCAATATGTACTTCCATTATGTTATCACACAACTATAGGTAACTTATAATCTATTATTGTCTTAATATATCCATACTGTTCCCTCTTAACTTATTCTAGTAGTTTACAAAGCAAATCAAGTTATTTTTAACATCCCAATGCTTCTCTAAATAGTCTTTAAAATCTTCCCAATCCGCAAAAAATTCTTCAGCCTCCTCATTTTTAAGTTTCCTTGTCATTTTGTCCATTTCTGCCATAAAAAGCAGTTTTTCAACCCATTCTCCAACTTCTGGAATCCTGTCTTGTTTCCAGTTCTGAGCATATATTATTCTTGCAGCTGTTATCATATACCACATTAGTGTCCTTTTTGATGTATTAAGCTCTTCCATTTTTAATCCCAACAATAGTATTTCTGGCTCTTTTTAAAATTTACATTTCATTATTTTCTCAATTTCTGCATGTATAAGTGACCAAAACTCTTTTGCTTTTTCACATGTCCACCACATATGGTAAAAAGAACCTTCCTTCTTTTTGCATTTCCAACATTTGTTCGACATATTACAATTTATGTTTGCAATCTTTTTTGGTGTCATATACCATCTATACATAATTTTATAACAATTTTCTTTCAAATTATTGCATGTTGATATTTTCATAGCATTTTTCCACAAAAATTCCCATGATGACATAGATATTTCTTTATTCATATTAATTGCCCATTTTATCATAGATTCCTTAACTGTCTCGTCTTCCGTATACCATGTTAACAACACTTTATACATTTTGGAAATTTGTTTTGTCTCCCCTCCAAACCATACATTTTCAATTTCGTTATTTTTTCCCCTAAAACCATAGTTCTTTTTATCTTTTTTAAACACATCATAAATCTGTCTATATTGCAACCATCCATATCTAAATGCCAATTCCTCCTCCATTTTCATTTCATTCTTTTATCTGATCTTTATATTGTACCCAATCTTCTCCTCTTGATGACGAAAAAGGCTTTATTACCTCTGCTGGCCTTTTTTCGGTCTGTTCTGTGACTGTGACCATCATTAGAATAACATCAGCCAGGGCCTGTACAGAGCAAGGGACAGAGACTTTTCTTTTGGATCCCTTGCTACAGGGGTCATTTCCTGCAGGAGCACACAGGAGCGGAGCTCCGGCAGTAAAGAGCCTAGGGGGTGGGCTCATTCAACAAGCCAACACCCCCTGCTCCCAGCAGCCCTCAGTCAGAGCAAGAAGCAGCCAGGTCAGTTGTAGAGCCCCCCCCCCCGGCTGCCCAGTCCAAAGCAGTCCAGTGGCACCTTTAAGACCAAGTTTTATTCAGGTACAAGCGCTCCCTCCTCTGTGAGCACAGATCTGCATGTTCCCCACCCCCAATAGCTAGCAATCCAAAACAGTCCAGTGGAGCCTGAGCGGTGGGTGTTGCCTTCTGACACACTTCCGGTGATGTCAGGGGGTGTGGCATATGCAAATAGGTTATGCTAATGAGTTATGCTAATGAGCTCCTGCACCTCTTTTTTTATGAAATGACCCCTGCCTTGCTCAATCTGTTGCTGAGAGTACGAGTGTGGGTGTTTTCTTTTTAATAAATGTTTCATAGATTTTAATTTATTTATTTTAACTTATTTTATTTACCTTATATATTGTCCACCTTTCTCACTGGGACTCAAGGTGGATTACGCAGAGTGAGTCAATACAATCAACAGGATAGGATATTCAATAAACAATGAAATAGGATTAGAATTGTAGAAGTTTAGAACCAATTGAAAAAATAGAATTGAAACAAAGCCTAAGTAATAACGTGACACATTAAACAATGCAAAAATGACAGTTTGGTGTAGTGGTTAAGTGCGCGGACTCTAATTGGGGAGAACTGGGTTTGATTCCCCACTCCTCCACTTGCACCTGCTGGATGACCTGGGGCAAGCTATAGTTTGCAGTTTCTGTCAGAGCTCTCTCAGCCCCACCTATCTCACAGGATGTCTGTTGTGGGGAGAGGAAGGGAAAGGAGTTTGTAAGGTGCTTTGAGATTCCTTTGGGTAGTGAAGGGCGGGGTATAAATCCAATCTCTTCTCTTCTCTCTTCTCTTCCACATAGTAGGACCCTACTTACAGCAAGCAATACACAGTGGTATAGACAACTGTCTCTGCACCTATTTGGCTAGCCACGAATCCCCCAGTGGTGTGCAATTGTAGTAAGCTGTCCCTAGGTGAACAGATGCTGGGTAGCAGGAGACACAGGCACAAGGTGAGGTCTTAGAACAGCAGTGCAAGGAAGGGAAGCTGGGTGCCCTGTCCCTCTCAGTGGGCAATTCCTACAAAGGGCAGGTGGTGGCAGTGAGTGAATTGAAAGAGGGAGAGAAAAGCCCCTCTGAGAGTTGGGAAAGCCAGGTGGGTGGCACATGCCAGGCGGAGACCTTGGAAGGCCAGTGGCACCCCAGACATCTTGGAGGGCAAAGCGGCACAAGGTCTGCAGGTCAGTGGGGCTACTCTGCCACAGGCCCTCACTGCCACCTCCTGAGCTGGCAAAGGTATCAAAAGAGGTGGCAGAGATGCACCAGTTGGAACTCAGTCCCAGGCTGTGAGAGTGGCAACCTCAAATGATGCCTCTACACATCAGGAATCACATCAGGAAATGGCCTCAGGAATCACCAAAGACGGGCTTCTGGTTTATGGCAACATGCAGGCATACACCTCCCGAATCTCCTGAGGATGTAATCTGCACACCAGCGAGTAGGAGGGGGTGCGACGGGTCGTGACCCCCCCGGAGCCTTGACAAAAAGCTCCTAGCCATGGGGCTTTTTTTTTTGGTAAACAAATTTTTATTTTTCTTAGGAATTCAACATATAGAAATAAACCATTTCATCCTTTCCATTGTCTACCCCATTCCCATTTCCTCCCCTCCCTCCAGTGGCTTCCCGCAATGCTTCCCCCCCTACTCCACATTACTTTACATCATCAATTATATCATTTTCTTATCATTACAATCTTAAGATAACATCATTTGACTTAATATTGCTCTAAACATATTAAGTTTTGTTTCACATCCCAGTTCTTTTCCAAATATATTTTAAAGTCACTCCATTCTTGAAAAAACACATCATCTTCTTTGTTATTCAACTTTTTTCGTAATTTTATCCATTTCTGCCATGAACAGAACTTTTTGTATCCAGTCTTCAATTTCTGGTACTTTCTCTGTTTTCCAAAATTGTGCATAAATCATTCTCGCAGTTGTAATTAAGTACCAGAATAAAGTCTTTTTAGTCGTATTAATTTCTTCCACTTTTAATCCCAAAAGCAGAATTTCTGGTGTCTTTTTGAAAGAGCATTTCAGTATTTTTTGCATTTCTTTGTGGACTTTTGTCCAATAGTCTACAGCTTTCTCGCAAGTCCACCACATATGGTAAAATGAGCCTTCGTGACTCTTACATTTCCAACATTTGTTTGACATATTCTGGTTCATATTTGCAATTTTTTTCGGAGTCATGT
>NW_015177038.1:514983-522190 GCF_001447785.1 Gekko japonicus | reverse complement strand
GTATACCATTTTAACAACACTTTATACATTTTAGAGATATTTTTCCCCCTCCACTCTCCCAAACATTTTCCATTTCATTTTTTTCCTCTCTAAAACCATAATTTCTTTTATCTGATCTAAAAAGATCATAAATTTGCATGTATTTCAACCATTCATATTCATATTCAATTTCATTCTGCTTTTTCATTACCCATTCTGTTCCCTCTTTTTTAATTAAATCTTTATACGGCAACCAATCCTTGTCTCTGTGTCTTGAGTAAGATGTTAACACTTCTACTGGTACAATCCACAATGGTCTTACATCACGAAAATATTTTTTATATCTCATCCATACCACAAACAATGCTTTTCTTACCACATGAAGCTTAAAAAAAAATGGAAAATGGCTAGCCATGGGGCTTTTGAGGGGCGACCTCTTCACCAGCGTGATGCCAGAGAATTGAGGCGTTCCTCCGCCCTGAAGGTCCTGCCACTGAGTGTCCAAATGGATTTAGAGCCGCTGACCGGACAAGCGTAGGAGATCAAGCGTTTTAAACGGATCCCAAGCGAGGTCGAATGGCCAACAACGAACTGTGAGTCGGGCTTAAGCAAATATGAGACTTTAAAAAGAAAGCTACCCCCCCCATAAAGCGAAAAAAGAGAGCGGGGGCGGGCCTCCCAGGCGCATGAACAAAAACACGATATAAAGGGGGGGGGGGAGAAAAAGCGTTTAAATCTGCTTTGAGAGACTTACCAGAGCGTGGATAAGCTATGGGCGAATTTCAGAGATTTTGGCAACTTTTACAAAAGTAAACAATCCATAAAGATGGCGGGGAAGAAAGCAGAGAAAGACAAACTTGTAAAAGTGAAACCAGTAGGGAGCCCTCGACCGGAAGAGGCCACTGAGTTATCTAAAATGTTGACAGACTCTTTGCACCCTCTGCTGGACGAGATGACTAACATCAAGCAACAGTTAACACTAATAACTCAGAATCTGGCATCTCAGCAGCTCCAATTGACTGAGTCTTTAAAAATAACGGAGCAAACAGCTGAGAAGGTGAAAAAAATGGATGCCAACACCAAAAAAGTTAAGAAAAAGGCGCGAAAGCTGGAAATGAAACAAGCTGCGGAAGAATCACAACTTTTACAGCTACAAATGGAAAAAGCAAATCTGGTTCTTCGGTTTCAAGGGGTCCCAGAATTAAAGGAGAGAATCTGAAGCAACTGCTGAGTGAAGCATTAGCCCCAGTTACAGATCTGAAAGCAGAATACATTTTTAGCGAAATGGATGTGGTCTATAGGTCCTACTCCATATACATCAAGAAGAATAATCTGCCTGGGGAAATAGTAGTCAGATTCTTGAAAAGGCATGTGAGGGATTCTATCCTGAAAGCAACTACTGGAACACCCTTGAAAATTGGGGACAATTCCATCAGGATTCTAAAAGATATCCCATTTGAAATAAGACAAAAGAGAAAGAAATACAAAGATTTAATCCTTTTTCTACAAACAAATGGCATCAGTTACAGATGGTTACCCCCAAAAGTCCATACAAATTGAGGATTAGAAAAGATAAGACAAAATAAAGGCTGAAGAACTCTGAATTGTGCCTGAAAATTCTATACTAACTATGGGATGCTCTGGGGTTTCCTTAAACAGATAAATTGATGGATAAAAAGATAAATAATTTAGCATAACCGATTATGTTCAAATTAATACTAGTGATTAAGAATAACATTCATATAAGCTGTTGTTATGATCTCCTATTCTTGGGGTTTTAGTTAATTTTATTTATTTATTTATTTATTTATTTATTTATACATACTTTCAATTTCTAGACCGCTCAACCCCCGAAGGGTTCTGAGCAGTTTACACAGTACAATTTTTAATTACACTACCTCACTAGGGCCACACATTGAGGGGAAATTACTACCTATCAGGCACCCGTGGCAGGTGGTTTTCTTTCTTTTCTTCCTAGTTGTAGCCTCCCCTTCCTAATTTTCTGTTATAGTTTGTAGTTTATTAAAAAATTGAATTAAAAACTCCCTAGGGGGATTAAGAAAAAAAAAAGGAATCACCAAAGACTTTTTCCTGTATACCGAGGGAGCCCCGAGTATGATTAGCCCCTGTAGTGCAGATGGCCCAGGGGCCAGCCACTCCACCAGTCCATACAGTGAAGATGGTCCCTGAGTTGGCCTTTTCCCCTTTCATCTCTGTCCATTCTTTTTACATCTTGTAATTCATTATTCTCGGTTATTTCCTCTTTTGTATCATGGTGAGAACTCCTTATTTTTATATTGAAAATTGCCATGAAGGCACCAACAAAAAGCAGTGTACAACTGCAATAATTAAATAAATTGAAATTGGTGAGTTAAGCTTATGCTAAAATGCCTCCCATTGCAAATCAGTGGGACTTCAAAGGATTTAGTTTGGGATGGAGTGTGCCTTTGGCGCTTCTGATTGTCTTGTCTTGGCCCTTTGTCTCTCAGCCATGCTCAGCCTCCTGAATATCTGGGAAGGCCCATCTGCATCGTCTGAGCAGGCAGGTCTCTGTGGCGTAATCGGTCAGCACATGTGGCTGTTTACCGGAAGGATGGTGGTTCGAGCCCAGCCAGGGTCGTCTGCGGACTGGTCATACCTTTGACGAGGTGGCCGAGTGGTGAAGGTGATGGACTGCTAATCCATTGTGTTCTGCACACGTGGGTTCGAATCCCACCCTCATCAGTCCCTTTTGCCATTATCTGGGGAGGAGGCCTTGGCTCTTGCTGGCACCTCCTGAGTTGGCAAAGATACTAAAAGAGGCACAGATGGGCTAAACAGGACTTGAAACCAGGTGGCAAGATTGGCAGCCTTGTATGATGCTTCTATCCCACTGGTTTAGGTACTGAGGGGTCCTTTCCTGCCCCACCTCTTTCCTGGAAAGGGCCTTGGAAGTATTACTTCAGGGAGGTAGCAGAGAATGAGGACTGCCTGGTTCCCCAACAAATCTCTGCTCTGCCATTGGAACGTAGGAGTGACCTTGCATGGCACATCTGGCTTTTGCTGGGCCAGCATGTCAGGCTGTGGGTTTTGGTCCTGTTGTGGGTAGGAAACCGGGTGGAAGAGGGCTGTATCTTTAGGGAAAACAGTTGACAGTGAGCAAGAATGGCCATTTCCCCAGCTGTCTGTCACTCAGTTATTGGCTGCTCTAAACTGCCTGTGTGCCTTGAGGAGAGCCTAAAATGGAAAGGCAGGGAGGAAAAATTGCAAGGACAGCAAAGCAAAAGTACAGCTGCCTAGCAGAGGATGGTTTCGATCCATCGACCTCTGGGTTATGGGCCCAGCACGCTTCCGCTGCGCCACTCTGTTGGCTGGCTGAAATGCCTCAGTACAGCTCCTGAAGTGCTCTGTCCATTAGTCATGCCTGGCCTCTGCAAAGACAACTGAGGGAACAAATGGGGCATGATGGTGCTCCTCAGCTGTGTGTGCAAGAGTGTCATTCTGTGTGGCACAGCTCAGTTGGGCTGGGGTGTTGCAGGATGGAAGGGGGTGTAGTTATTTACCTGTTACCAATAGATGTGTTATTTCTGTATACATTTCATGGTTTGCCCTGCGTCTTCCAGACAGTGAGATTTTTGGGTGTGTGTGTGCGTGCATAAATAAAAAGCTCCTCATTAAGCTTAGAAGTGTCTCTCTGTGCTGTTCTCTCAACACACTATGACCCTAACTGGATGAGACATTGTCTACAGATATACATTTGTATATCCATAACTGGTACATCTTGCTGGGCAGACACCTGTTAATTGCTGTCTTCCCCTTCATGCCTGTGTTGACTCTGCCTCCCTGTTTCATAGAAGGGTGTCCTCATATACACCTGTACGGTCCCAACCTACCACCTTTGCAACTGAAACTGCAGTGCGTAGAGTGTTAACAGATCGTCGTCTTTGGAGCATTCATTTTCTTTTGTCTCTTAGCTGTTCCTGCATTTCTGAAGGGAAACCACAGGAGGGAGCCATTTACTTTTTGGTTTTGTTTTTCCTATTTCTTGTGTGTGTTGGGAGGGAGTGGTTTTGTGATTTCTTTTTTTAAATGGGGGTTTTAGGAATGCTCACACACATTCATCCAGTTTGAAATGAGTAAAAGTCACCTTGCAGCCATGTCTGGATCCACGTAAAAAGAAGAACCTAATTTTAAAGGATGTATGGGGTGGAATCCAATCAAGGAGGTACTATAAAATCTGACAATCAAAAAAAAGTGAAAGCGGCATGGAGTGTGGAGGGTACCATAAAATCTGATGATCTAAGGAAGTGAAAGCAGCATGCAGTGCAGAGGGGAATTTCTGTTCTGACATGGGTTTCGTGAAACAACGGAGGGAAAAGCCAATGCAGACTTGCCTATTATTTCCTGAAGTGGACATCCTGATCTTTTGCTTCAAGATGTGGGAAGAGTTTATCAGAGATGGAAAAGCAGGGCTGCCAAGAGATGGGGAGAGACTGTAGCCCGTGAACCCAGCTGGAAACATGTGAGAGGATGAATGAGGCTGTGAACCTCTGGCACAGGCTGGTCCTCCTGGGCTATGATTTCTCACCTTTCAGCCTGAGTAAGCTTCAAGCAAACTTTCTCCCACAGCCTGCCTAGAGGCTACCCTTATTCCTGCTTGTTTCTTAGCTGTCTGTACAAACTCTCAGGCAGTTGTTGATATGGGTGTCATACAGGGGGCATTTCCACCTTACATAAGAACATAAGAAACGCCAATGTTGGATCACATCCTTTGCCTTTTAAAAAAGGACATGACTTTGCACTGATTGCATTGAAATGACGCAGTACCAAAGAGAAAACCAATGCTCTTTTAAACACACCGTTGTTGTTTCTTTGCATCCTTTTCTTGGGGATAGGCAACTGCAGGCCATTAAACATTTGTATTGCCTTGTTTCATGCATCTCTGGGCTCCATCCATGGAAGTTATGCCTCAGCACATGTGTATAGCACTATTAGCATCTAAGTTGCTTTTGCTGTAGGAGGTAGACCAGGTAGTTAGTGCAAAACCTTATTCACTCTTGTATATTGAATTCCTGCCTGCCACGTAGTGGTAAGAATCTCTGACTTTTTCCATTCTGACTTTTCTCCGATAGTTGGCAGAATGGAAGGTGAAATGTGTAATCGTTACAAATATGTAATGTGTAATATTATACTACAAAACTCCCAGTGCCTTACAAACCTCAAGTAATATGGTCACCTTTCCACTTGGTGGCCTCTATTTTCTGTGCTATTATTTTTGCAATAATAAATACTCTTCTGGCTTCCTACTTATGTCTGACGAAGTGAGGTCTGACTCTAGAAAGCTCATAACCCCCCCAAATCTTGTTGGTCTCTTAAGGTGTTACTGGACTCGGATCTGGCACCTCTGCTGAAGACCAACACCTGCTGCCCTCCCAGAGCCAGTTTGGTGTAGTGGTTAAGTGAGCGGACTCTAATCTGGGAGAACCGGGTTTGATTCCCCACTCCTCCACTTGCACCTGGCTGGATGACCTTGGGCAAGCCGTAGTTCGGATAAGAGCTGTTCTTAAAAAAGAGCAGTTTCTGTCAAGAGCCTTCTCAGCCCCGCCTGCCTCACAGGCAGTGTTCCCTCTAAGCTGAGTTAGTGTGAGCTAGCTCACAGTTTTTTAGCCTCTGGCTCACACATTTTTGTCTTAGCTCAGGAAGGATGGCTCCAGAGCAAACTAATTAATGCAGTAGCTGAATTACTTACTCACAAATTTAGTGCCGGTAGCTCACAAAGTAGAAATTTTGCTCACAAGACTCCACAGTTTAGAGGGAACATTTCTCACAGGGTGTCTGTTGTGGGGAGGGGAAGGGAAAGGAGTTTGTAAGCCGCTCTGAGACAACTTTGGGTAGTGAAGGGCGGGGTATAAATCCAATCTCCTCCTCCTCCTCCTCCTCCTCCTCCTCCTCTTCTTCTTCCTCTTCCTCTTCCTCTTCCTCCTCCTCCTCCTCCTCCTGTGGCTCTCAGTATTAATATTCTTAAACAATTTTATTTCTGGAACAGCAAATCCCCTTTATTAAAAGATTAATGAAACCATTTGGACAGAGAATGACCAAATCTGAAGGGTCACAGTGATGGAACCAGTGTGGTATATTAGAGAGTGGGACATAGGACGGAGGAAACCAGGAAGAGCCCCTCTTGCCATGAACTTCACTGGGTGACCTTGGGCCACACAACTTTCTCTCTCAGCCTTACCTACCTAACAGGCTTATTGATCAAGATGGGTAGCCGTGTGAGTCTGTCTGTAGCAGTAGAAAAGAGCAAGAGTCCAGTAACACCTTAAAGACTAAAATATGTGGCAGGGTAGGAGCTTTCGTGAGTCACTGCTCACTTCTGCAGATACCTGAAGAAGTATCCGAAGAAGTGAGCAGTGACTCATGAAAGCTCCTACCCTGCCATGTATTTTGTTAGTCTCTAAGGTGCTCCTGGACTCTTGCTCTTTTCTACTACCAGGGTTGTTGTGAGGATAGAACGGAGGGCAGAACCATGTACACTGTCCTGGATTCTTCAAGTCAAAACTGTGATAGAATCTATAGGTATGAAATGCAGAAAAGTTTGAATTTGCATGCAATTATTATAAAGGCTGTCTTTAGGACACCACCTTTGTCTGTAATCCTCCGACTGCCTTTGTGAAAGCCTACGGTATACAACGTGCTGTGTACATTTCTAGGAACTGAAAACACTGGTAGAGTAGTGATTTTATTTATTTATTTATCGAACTTTTACTCTGCCCTCCCGCCAAGGTGGCTCAGGGCGGCTTACAAACAATTAATACCAGTATACAATTAAAACCAATTATCACAGCTAACACAATACCATAAAACCATAAAACATTACAGTAAATACAACCTAAAGATTTGGTGGCCATCTCTCCCTTATTATAAAAGAGTAGTGGGTGCCAACGTTCTAAAATGCACACCTTTAGTGTATGGACGCTTGAACTGTCAGTCAGAAGACGCTGGCTGGGTTGACTGGCTGCTTTGTGCAGTCCCGCCCAGCGTTTCAAGGTCTTTTGCATATGGAAGCTGATTGGACTTCACTCCATTCCACACCTCAAACTCCCCCCCCCGCAAGGCAGTAATTGTCAGTTGCATATGGAACCTACTGTATTCTGAGGTAAAATATGTCCTCACTCACAACACATCACTTCCCCTTCAAAAGAAACAAACCCAATAACACAATCATGCCACATCACAAAGAAGACAG
>NW_015177038.1:512320-514698 GCF_001447785.1 Gekko japonicus | reverse complement strand
TTGCCAGCTTTAGGTATGGAAATTCCTGGAGATTTGAGGGGTGGAGCCTGGGTAACAATTGTTGCCACTCTCCAGGTGAGGGCTAGAGATCACTCAAAATTACAACTGCTCTTCAGGTAGCACAGATCAGTCCCTCTGGAGAAAACAGTGGACTCTGTCATTATACCCTGCTGAGGTCGCCACAGCAAACTGACACTGTTTGCCCAAAGCCAGAGCACTCTCCCAGAGCCTCTTTCTAGCTCCCGTTGTATTTATTTCCACAACGGGCCTTATTTCTAGTCCGTTATAAAGTGCTAGTGCTTATGTGGCATGGCCAGTGTGGCCAGGGCTGTTAGAATGCTTGTCGGAACAGCTCGGTCTTCACCCTCTACGGAATTGTTGAAGATCCCACTGAGCTCAAATTTCAGTTGGGAGCTCATTCCATAGCGTCGGTGCAGGTAGGGAGAATGCCCCAGTTCTTGTTGCTGTTAACTTAGCATCCCTAGGGCCGGGGGGGCCGGGGGACCAGGCGGTTTTGTGTCCCGGATCTCAGTGCTCTCGGGGGAACATACGGGGAAAGGCAGTCCCTCAGGTCGACAGGCCCCAGACCATTAAGGGCTTTAAAGGTCAAAACCAGCACCTTGAAGTGAATCCGGAATGCTATTGGCAGCCAGTGCAGTGACTTCAGCACAGGTTGGATGTGCTCCCTCATGGGGAGACCCATCAGCAACCTGGCCGCAGCATTCTGCACTAGCTGCAGCTTCCGGAGTTGCCCCAAGGGCAGCCCCATGTAGAGAGCATTACAGTAGTCCAACCTCGAGGTGACCATAGCATGGATCACTGATGCCAGATCATTGCGTTCGAGGAAGGGGACCAACTGCCTCATCAGCCGAAGGTGGTAAAAGGCTGCCTTAGCAGTGGCTGCTACCTGGGCCTCCATTGTCAGGGAAGCATCCAGGAGCATAGTGGCGGGAAATATGGATTTATATCTACTTGACAAAAATAATCAGGAGTCTAAGTGGCACCTTAGAGTTAACTTCTTCTTTTTTTTTTTTAAAGATTCAACATAAAGCCCACTTTTTCAGATGCAGCGTAGAAAATTCAAATCTAACCAAGAACAACACAAAGACCATTCACAAACTGAATAGCATCCACTTGGGTTTCCATACCAACTGGGTTTCGAAAACCACCACGGCACACACACTATTCTGGTTCTTTCCAGAGGAATGTGGAGGCCTCCTGCATTTCATCCTTTCAGAACTCTGATATACATGCCTGGCATCTCTCCCTTATAATAAAAGAGTAGTGGGTGCCAAAGTTCTAAAATGCACTCCTTTAGTGTTAGGCCGGAAAAACTGCCACTCAGAACACACTGGCTGGGTTGACTGGCTGCTTTGTGCAGTCCCGCCCAGCGTTCCAAGGTCATTTGCATATGGAAGCTGATTGGACGTCACTCCATTCCACACCTCAAACTCACCCCCCCCGCAAGGCAGTTGGAATTTTCAGTTGCATAATAGGGGAGAGGAGAAGGATGTCAGCTGCTCCCTAGGCAGAGGCTGTGGGGGGGGGGGGTTTGTAAAACTTAAGACAGGTTGGCTGATGGTTGCCAGGAAAGGACATAGGGTTGCCAACTCCAGGTTGGAAACTTCCACGATATTTTAGGGATGAAGCCTGCTGAGGGTGGGGTCTGAGGAGGAGGAGGAGGAAGAGGGGGACCTCAGACAGATACAATGCCATACTGCCCACACTCCAGACAAGCTGTTGCCAGTCTCCAGGTGACAGCTGGAGAGATCTTAACGCTTTGGTGCTACTTCAAAGTGCTGCAATTTATCAACAGAGTAGTGTTTCGGAAAATCTTTAGGAATTGTTTGGTGCATTTACGATGGGGCTCCTGGAGAACTATTGTTGCCAATCTTGGCCCAGCAGCCATCAAACCATTCTCTTCAACCCCCTGCTGTGCAGCTGACTTTCCCCTAGGGTTGCCAATCTCCAGGTGGGACCTGGAGATCTCCCACTGCTACAAATGATCTCCAGATGACAGAGATCAGTTCCCCTAGAGAAAATGACTGCTTTAGGAGGGTAGACCCTATGACATTATACCTGCTGAGTCCTTCCGCCCCCCCCCCCGCCCAACGCTGCCCTCTACAGAATCCACCCCCCAAACCTCCAGGTATTTCCCTCCTTAGAGCTGGCAACCCTACATTCCCCTCAGTGCCTGTTGGGAGTGGGTGGGGGGGGAGGGGAAGGGAGTGGGCGACCGGAGGCTTCTGCCTCCTGTCTCCGGTCCTGGAGTGGGGGGGGTGGAAACGGAACGGGCGGCCGGAGATTTGCACCTCCAGTCGCCGGCCCTGGAGTGAGTGGGGTTGAGTGGGGGGAAACGGACCCTGCGGCCGGATGTC
>NW_015177038.1:491772-511393 GCF_001447785.1 Gekko japonicus | reverse complement strand
GATGCAGAGGCCTTCGGCCGCCGCTGCCGTTCCCCCACCCCCCTCCCACCCTCACCCACTACTGTTTACCTTACCACCATCCAGCCTATGCGTTCGTTACAGACCACATCTTTCTATATCCCGTTGTATCGGTTTCACAACGGGCTTTTCTGCTAGTGAGAGAATATGGGAGGAGCCTGCTAGCTGGCTAACAATGGCTGCAATAACAGCTCACTGACTTTGTTCTCCTCTTGTTCCATTTAAGGCCTGGCCACACCCACGGTGTCTTACAACTTTGTTCTCTCTTCCTCTATGTTTCACAACGGGCTTTTCTGCTAGTGAGAGAATATGGGAGGAGCCTGCTAGCTGGCTAACAATGGCTGCAATAACAGCTCACTGACTTTGTTCTCCTCTTGTTCCATTTAAGGCCTGGCCACACCCACGGTGTCTTACAACTTTGTTCTCTCTTCCTCTATTTTGTTCTTCCAACAATAACCCTGTGAGGCAGGCAAGGTTGAGACACAATCACTGAGGGTGAGGTTCCATGGCAAGGTTCCATGGCAGAGTGGAGGTTTGGACCTTGGTTTCCCAGACCCTAGTCTGACACTCTGACCAGTGTTCCCTCTAAGCTGAGTTAGTGTGAGCTAGCTCACAGTTTTTTCGCCTCCAGCTCACACATTTCTGTCTTAGCTCAAAAAGGATGGCTCCAGAGTAAACTGATTTATGCAGCAGCCAAATTGCTTGCTCACCACTTTAATGCCAGTAGCTCACAAATTAGAATTTTTGCTCACAAGACTCCACAGCTTAGAGGGAGCATTGACTCTGACCACTATAAAATCCCTTGAAAACAATGTCAGGTTCGTGGAGCAGACTGTCTAGAGACATACAAAGGATGGCAAGGAAGCACACCAGGATAATTTCAGAGGGTAGCAGTGTTGATCTGCAGTAGAATAGCTAGATTTGAGGTCAGTCGCACCTGAGGGACCAACAAGATCTTTGGTGTAGAAGCTTTCAGGAGTCAAAGCTCTGCCAAAGGGAGCTTTTGACACATGAAAGCTCATTTGAAAATCTTGTTAGTCTATAAGGTGCGACTGGACTCAAATCTAGCTGTTAAACAGGGTTGCTGCATGAAACTGCTGCATGATAATAACCAGTTACTGAGCACCAAAATAAAGTTACATCGCCAGTATAAATGTGGACTTCACCCTACCCACAAACCAGTGAGGGACAGGTGTGTCACAGTCTCCTTTGTTAGCCAATGGGAGAGAGGGAAAGGTGAGAGATGTGCATTGTGAGGTGCCAAAGTGTGATTGGATACCCGTCTCGCATCACAGCTGGGGGCCCTCGATGCAGCCAGGCTACCAGTCAGGTGTAGAGCTGATGCCTCATCTGACCATCAGCTACTGTACGATATTGCTCAAGGCAATTGTGGCGTTTTCAGGTGGCAAATAGGGCTGAACTGTCTTGGAGGCATTTAGGACAATGGCTAGTGCTCACAGAACAAAGAGAAAGACCCAGCTTCCAAAGAGAAGGAAGCAAGCAGCAAGCAAGAAGACTCAGCGTAGGAAGCTCCTGCCGAAGCCAAAGAAGCCGCAGCTAAAACAAAGGAAGCATCCCGAGCCCCCGAAGCCAAATCTGAAGCGTCCCTACGATGAGTTTGTGTCTAAAGTCCTGCGTCAGCTGAACCGGGACAAGGTGGCCATATCCACCAAGGCCAAGGGGAAGATGATCTCGTTCATCAGAAGGTTCTACAACAATGTGTCCGAGCAGGCGAAGCGCAGCAAGAAATTCAAGCGCAGCAGCACCATTGGCTCCAAGGAACTGCAAAATGCCCTGAAGCGGGTGATGCGCAAGAAAGAGGCCATGGAGTTGGTCCGCACCATCCGCAAAGTGTCAGGCCGTCGTCCCCGTTAGGCCAACATCCCCTCCATTCTCCTTGGGTTGGCACATGTAAGATCTACAGAGGGGAAATGAAGGGGTGGGGGAGAATGAGCCAGCCTGAAGAAAAAAACAGAGAGAGAGAAATCTCAATTATCACCAGAAGTACAATCCTAATTCTGTCCCTAAGAATGCTGAGAAATTCTTCACTTTAAAAGGAACAACTTTTTCATGCAACTCGCATGAACCCACAGCTTTCCATCTATGGTGAACCAGGAGGAGATGTGAGTGGCATCACTGTAAAAACTTTAGGAGAAAAACATCTGCTAATTCTTAGGATTATAATAAAATGGGATTTTACTGGATTCTTTTGCTTTGTTGTGGCTTTCTTTCTTTTGAATAAATTAATATCTTAGGGTTTCTCAAGAAGAGGTTTATGGAACATTCATAACGTATACAGAGTAGTATCCATCTAGCTCAGCGGTACATCCAGCTCAGTATTGTCTAATTAAAAGCTGCTCTCCAGAGTTCCAGCAGGGTCTTTCTATACACCTGCTACACTTTCGCTGAGGCTGACTCCGACCCTCTACCTGGACCTTCTATGCGCAAAGCACACAGCATACTGCTGAGTTACGGCTCCTCCGTATAGCTTATTTGTCTCAAGATCTTGAGAGAACAAGCAGAGAAAAGCAGATGGAGGACAAGAGGTTTCTCATTTTTGTGCTTTAGTAACAGTACACTTGAGAGGGGCAGTGTTTGAAAGGACTCGCAATAAAGGATTTAAATTAAGGGTGGGAAGGTACCGACTGGATATTAGGGAAAACTTTTTTACAGTAAGAGTTGTGCAACAGTGGAATTAGCTGCCTAGGGAGCTCCCCCTCACTGACAGTCTTTAAGCAGGGTCTGGACAAACACTTCTCAGGGATACTATAGGCTGATACTGCATTGAGCAATGTATGGCCCCTTCCAACTCTGTGATTCTGTGATTCATTTGGAATTCCTATTTTATGCCTTATGAACAATACGAAAGTTGTTCTGGACAAGACATATGGTCCGTGTACAGTCCAGAGTGTTTCTAGAAGCTGATAGTCCTGACGTATTAAGATTTATAGCTTGCCAGGTCCTCCAGCCTCACAATGTCTTTAGAGGGTGAGCTGTAGCTTAATGGTAATCTGACTTGCATGCAGAAGATCCCAGGTTCAATTCCTGCAATCTCCGGTTGCAAAGATCAGGCTGTTTGTTGTGATGTGAAAGACCTCCATCTGAAACTGGATAGCAGAGACTATGGACCTTGATAGATCTGTGGTCTGACTCAGTAGAAGACAGCTTAATGCATAAGAGATTCAAAAAGAATCCCCAGTAAAACAGAATTACATTTTCAGCATCTTCAAAATGTCTTCACTCTTTGCCACCTCAGCATTGAGTTCCAACATCTGAATTAAGCATATGTTTGTGCTGTAGTTAGACCACTCTGTCAGCACCTTTTAGCTTTAATCTCATAACTGAGGACATGAAATTAATGTCACAGTGATCCCACAATGGTGGTAGAAGAGACGTGAGAATTCCTTCTGTACTAAAAAGTTCCGAGAAGTGTTAAGTCAACAAAAGGGAATAACTTTTCCTGGACTCTGTCAGGTCTTCTGAGGAAAAGGTACCATTTGGGCTATGTGACCTAGAAAAGAGTGTCTCAGATTATTTTGTCAGTTGGAGTTGCTAACTCTGTTATACTTAAAATCTAGTAATCATATTGCAGGGAAATGATTGCACATATGACTGTGTATCTGAGAGACCCCCCCAGCCTCACCTATTCATATGACGGTCTCTGAACACATATTTTACAATTTAGAGAAGGTCCCCTAGGCGGTAATTGTCAGTGCAATTTTAAACAGAGACCCAACTTTCTAGGCCAATTAACTTGAACAGACTTATAAAGGTGTAACTTTGCTTAGGATTGCACTGGGTATCTTTATGTCTGGGATGCCCTACTGAGTTGAGAAGACTCCCATCCAGGGGTCATTTCTTGCAGGAGCGCACAGGAGCAGAGATCCGGCAGTACAGAGCCCAGGGGGTGGGCACATGCAACAAGCCCCACCCCCTGCTCCCAGCAGCCCTCAGTCAGAGCAAGAAGCAGCCAGGTAAGCTGCAGAGGCCCCCCCCGCCCCCCCAGTCCAAAACAGTCCAGTTGCACCTTTAAGACCAAGTTTTATTCAGGTACAAGCTCTCCCTCCTCTGTGAGGACAGATCTGCACGTGTCCCCCCCCCCATAGCTAGCAATCCAAAACATTCCAGTGGAGCCTGAGTGGTGGGTGTTGCCTTCTGACACACTTCCGGTGATGTCAGGGGGTGTGGCATATGCAAATAAGTTATGCTAATTAGCTCCTGCACCTCTTTTTCTACGAAATGACCCCTGCTCCCATCAAATATTGGGTTTTGTTCTTACCATTCAGGTGCCTAACTGTTGGGGATATGGGGCTGTGCCCCCTGTCTGAACCCCATAGCTTGCCTTATTTTGTATGTCTTTTTTTCCCTTCTGGAGATATAAGTGAGAATGTGCAAGTAGTTCTTGTCTAGATTGCCTAGAATTGATTATGGATAATGAGGCTGCAATACAGCTAGCATGGAGTTACTTAACCCCTTTTTGACCAATGCCACTCTCACCTGCTCTGTGCCATCACCCTTTCTCCCTGGGCCCTTTCCTTTTTTTCTTGTCTCCTGCTCCCAGAGGAGATGGAGGCAAGGTTGCTGATTATGCCTTGTCTGCAGAGTGAGTTTTAGGCAGTTTTTACAGGCATCTGTATTACAGGCCTCTCCAAGCGCAGAAGGCAGTGGTTGTGGCATCTGTAGGTGGTAGCCTCCCACCCACCCCACAGAAGTATCCAAGACTGTGTACTGTGCAGATGCAAAACCCATGCATAGAGGACCACTCAAAGAATGACAGGAACAGGTAAGCACCCTGTCTTTTGGTCCTCACCTCCTCCAAAATCTGGGAATATGGCTAAATGATTGAAGAGGCATTGTGGTTCAAGGTAGGTTTAAATCCCGGAACCTCTCACTATAGCAAAAGAACTAAAGAACTAAGGGAGGCATGATATCCAGCCCCACCGCATCGAACTACAGAACAAAAAGGTCTTGATGTGGATTCGGATACATTTGAACCAAGGATATAATTCCTGCTCTGACAACCAAAGCTGCAACCACTGCACGTGGGCTGAGTGTTTTCGCCTCACTACGGAGTAACCACGCCTGTATTACTGAGTAATCTCTAGTTTGAAGAGAATGATCTGTAATATAGAAACCTCTCATTTTTGTAATTAGCAGTGCAAATGTAAACCATTACTCCTTTCTAAGCCCATTAACTTCAACATCCCTGACAAAGAGAACTTTGACTTTTGAAAGCTCATACCCTCAAAATGGTGTTGGTCTCCAAGGTGCTACTGGAGCTGTATCTAGCTGTGTATTTGACACTGAACACAAGGCTAATCTCCATGGCTTAGGTCCTATGACATCATTGCCTTCGCACTTCTGTCCACCATTGAGGAGGCTTTCCTTTGCAGCAGCGCTCACTTCTTGTGCTGCTAGCACTTTTGCATGTGCAAGATCAATGTCTGAGGGAAGCCCAGAGTCTCTAGTGATTGCCAGAGTGGCATGATGTTACTTCAGGGTTTTCCCTGAAAGTGATGTAACATGTTGCCTGATATCCTTCCCCAGATTCCTACCAGTTGCCAACTGCTGGCTGGCAACCGTCATTGCCCTTGTTCACACAACATGGTGACTGTGCATGTTGGGAGAAGCATGGGTATCATGTACACCTGTCATGTGCTGTGAGCAGACACCCAGTACACATGATGGTAGCTTTTGACAAGGACTATAGTCACATGTGGTGACTATATTTAGTGATGAGGGGAAATGAAGAAGAAGAAGAGGAGGAGGAGACTGGATTTATACCCTGCCCTTCACTCGGAGTCTCAGAGCAGCTATAGAATCATGGAATTATAGAGTTGGAAGGGGCCATACAGACCATCTAGTCCAATCCCCTGCCCAATGCAGGACCAATCTCCTTTCCCCTCCCCTGCCCTCCCTGCAACAGACACCTTGTGAGGTAGGTGGGGCTGAGAGAACTCTTTCAAGGATGCTCTTGAGAGAACAGCTCTGAGACAACTTGTGACTGACCTAAGGTCACACCAGCAGCTGCATGTGGAGGAGTGGGGAATCAAATCCAGTTCTCCCATATTAGAGTCTGTGCTATGGTTAATACTGTACTATTAATGCTGCTAGTGTGGCATAGGTAGGTCTGCTAACTCTGTCTTGGGAATTTCCTGAAGATTCACGGGTGGCACCTGGGGAGAGCAAAGTTTGGATGGGGAAGGTGTGTAGTGCAGATCTGATTCCATAGAGCCTGCCCTCTAAAGCTGCCATTTCCTCCAGGGGAGCTGTAGTCTGGGGATCAGTTGTAATTCCAAGAGAACTCCAAACCAGTTTGGTGTAGTGGTTAAGTGCGCGGACTCTAATCTGGGAGGACCAGGTTTGATTCCCCACTTCTCCACTTGCACCTGGCTGGATGACCTTGGGCAAGCCATAGTTCTGATAAGAGCTGTTCTTGAAAAAGAGCAGTTTCTGTCAAGAGCTCTCTCAGCCCCACCCACCTCACAGGGTGTCTGTTGTGGGGAGGGGAAGGGAAAGGAGTTTGTAAGCCGCTCTGAGACACCTTTGGGTAGTGAAGGGCGGGGTATAAATCCAATCTCCTCCTCCTCCTCCTCCCCCTCCAAACACCACCTGGAAATTGGCAACCTTAGATTTCTACCTGAACACATCACTGGTATGGTTACCAACCTCAACATGGGGCCTGGAGTTCTCCTAGCTGATCTCTAGATTACAGAGATCAGTTCCCCCGGAGGAAATGGCAGCTTCAGAGAGCAGAATCTATGGTATTGCATCCCTGCTCAGCTCCCTCCCTTCTGGGGTTGCCAACTCTGTGTTTGGAGATTCCTGGATAGTTGGAGGGGGTGGAGCATGGGGAGGACTGAGTAGGGGGAGGGGAGGGGCCTCAGCCACAGAGCCCCCACTCTCCAGAAGCAGCCATTTTCTCTAGGGGAACTGACCTCTGTTGTTAGGAGATGCAGTTGAAACCCTGGGAGATCTCCAGGCCCCACTTGGAGGATCCGTACCCCTGGAGGAAAATGGCTGCTTTGGAGGGCAGACTCTATGGCATTGATTGATTGATTGATTTGATTTGTATCCCGCCCTCCCTGCATAGCAGGATCAGGGAGGGTTCCATCCTAGATAGTATACAAACAGTTAATACATCAATTAAAATACAACTACTGATTCCTATATTTCTAGCCAGCGCCTCAACAGATGAGGTCTACTACGATTTGGGGTTCCGGATGATGACACAGATCTGATCCCCTGGATCCATTGATACGTTTCTGAGGTCCCCCCCTCCCCAGGCTTCTCCCCCTCCCCCCAATCTCCAGGTATTTCCTCAACCGAGAGCTGGCAACATTGTATGCTGATGGTGGCTTTTGAAGGCTGATTTTAATCAAGCTGTTTTAATTTTACTACTGTCATGTTATATGAAAAATTAGTAAATATAGTGTTGGATGATATTCGAAACCAAAATGTCTCAACCACTTAGTACGTTGCATCAACTTGTCTTACAGTTTGTTTATCTCAATCATTTGTCGTTATTCGTTACACTTTTCTACTTATTGACAATGTTAATATGGAATTGTTCGGTTAAATGTACATGTTGAAAGGATCTTAAAATGATAAATTATAAGTTTCTTTTTTTAAAAGCTAGAATTGCAAAGGTGCTAGAACGGCAAAGCTGAAATTGTCTTCTGCCAAGAGCCAATGAACTGCAGCACAGTTGAGCTTCACAACTGGATCAAGCCAGGAATAGGTCATAGTCACATCCAGTGCAACAATGGTTGCTAGGCTACAATAAAGGGAGAGGCCACCAATAGGGACGCTCGCAGTAGTGCCTTCATTTGCATGCTTCTGTCTATAATAGACCATGCCCAGCAAGAGTCCAGTGACATTCGAAGGCAGGCCCTTGGAGAGAGAAGAGATCATCAACATGGCTGCCAGGCACCAAGGCAACAGGAAAAACAGGAAGATGACTAAAAAGAGGTCCCAGAAGAAGCGTCAACAGGCCAGAAAGAAACAGAAGAGGCTCCACTCTAAGAGGCAGAAGAAGCGCCAGGCCACGAGGGTGGGGAGCAGGACGGTGTTGAGCATCTCTTCCCCACGGCTCTTTGCTGCCAAGATCCTGCGGCACATGCCGAAGGTGCGCATGGAGAACAAGGCCAGGGGGCTGATGAAGACGCTGCTGATGGACGTGTACGACCACATGTCGAAGCAGGTGGAGAACCTGACCCAAAATAACGAGCCACCCGCCACCGTCGAGCCCTCTGACGTGCAAGCGGTCCTGAAGGAGGCCATGGTACAGGAGCTGGCCAAGCACACAGCTGAGCCCAACAGCAGCGAGACTGCTGCTGCGTAGAGGAATGTCCCTTCCCTTTCCCCAAGAAGGGAGAGACCGCGAGAAAGATCTTTTAAGAATATCCGTAGTCTATAGAAGAAATCCTGGAACCTGCCCTTTGTAAGCCTCCAACCTCATCCTCAACAGTCCTTATTGCAGCACAGTCTGGATACCTGCGGGAAGCAGCTACTGGACTACGTGGAGTGGATGTGTTAATAACTTCCTCTCACTGTACTCCAGAACCAGCAGAGGCTAAGCAGGGAGAGAACAAAACATCACACAAGAAAGACTTGCTCATGAGGTGGTTTCCCAAAGGAAAAAACAACAGCATTTGTTATCTTGCTATTCCAATAAATCAGGGTTGTTGGCAGATATTATTCCTGGAAGTTTCTGAGTGGTTTTTGTTCTGTGAAGGGTCAGATTGGCCATATAATTTATAGGAAAATGTCCTGGTGGGCCACGGTCTTAGAGGGTTGCTGGTAGCCAGAAGCAAACATAATCAAGCACTAGCAACTTAGGCAATAAGATCCTTTATCAGCAAGAGTTACTGGCAGTATTCCCTCTAAGCTGAGTTAGTGTGAGCGAGCTCACAGCTTTTTATCCTCTGGCTCAGACATTTTTTTCTTAGCTCAGGAAGGATGGCTCCAGAGCAAACTATGCAGTAGCCATATTGCTCACTCACAACTTTAATGCCAGCAGCTCACAAAGTAGAATTTTTGCTCACAAGACTCCGCAGCTTAGAGGGAGCACTGGTCACATGTCAATTCACCAGCTGTCTTTTCCCACTCTGCTGCTGGTTTTCAGGAGGGAGCAATTGGTGAGCCAATACCCACTGTTTGCACTGACTTGTCACACCACACTTGGCACTACCCAGTCTCTTCTGCAAGGTGCTGTACCGAGTATTAACATGGCTCAGTCACTGTCCAGGTAATTTACCAATGTCCAAGGAGTTCTTAATGTCTAATCGGCAGAAGAGCTGACAACTAGAAAGGCAGAAACAAGCCCATATCACTATGGATCACCCTGCCTACATTGCTTGGTTGTAGCAGAGTCCTTTGGACTTTTGGGCAGAATGTCACTCAGGAATGACTACTCACTTCCTGCCCCATCTCCAGTGCTGCCGTGATTAATAGCTTACCCTTTTAAATCTGCTGCAGCAGCTTCTCTCTCTCCTTCTCCACTCTGCATGGGAAAGGGCATGCTACTGACTCTATCCCCTACATCAAAGCTATTTGCCTCTTCCAGGGGCAACACAGAGGGATTTGCATATTTTTTCCCTGAAGGGCAAGTTTAAATTTGGTGTAGTGGTGCTTTGCTTTGAGAAGCGAGGTTTCCCTGCCTGAGCACTGCAGACCTTTTCTGAAACACTACTGTGATTTTTGTGCAGGATGCCAGTTTATGAATAGCTTCACTCACTGGGCCACCATTATATGCCTGGCTCCACCCATTGACCCACCATTTTATGAGTAGCCCCACCCACTGAGCTGCCATTTTGTGACTGGCAGCTCCCAAGGCTTTTTTTTTGGGGGGGGGGGAAGACGACTAGTTCCTAGAAACATAAAGCCCGCCCTCTGCCATTGTTTGGAACTGAATGATGAATAGCCCTTTATGATGCATTTTTCAGAAGGTTCGTTCCAGCCAATAGGCAGGTCTGAGACACAAGACAGGAAGGAGGTGGTCATTGCTGTGAAAGGGATGGATAGATGCAGAAGAAAGAAACGGGAGTTGTACTGAAGGAGGAGAACAAGGAAATGTGCCCTTAAGGAAAGGGCAGTTGCAGGTGAATGGGAGATCTCATAATATGATCACATGCGACCCCCATCCAGTTCTGAAAAACCACTGGACCAAATGTTGACAAGATTCCTATAATTAAAATTAGTAACATCCCTTCACACTCTGGCATAGCATAACTCTCTTGATTACAAACTATTACGAGGGGGATTAGTAATTGAAACAAAGGAATCACAATGTTGAGAGACCATAGGAAGAAGCATTTTACAAATACAGCTGGTCCCTCTGTTGCTTTGTCATTCATTCCAGCTCTCCAGAAGGCTGATTTAGTGTAATATCTGACAAAGGGAGCTTTGATTCTGGAAAGCTTATATCCTGACAAAATCTTGCTGGTCTCCAAGGTGCTGCCGGAGTTTTTAATGGAGCTGTTCTACTGCAGACCAATACGGCTACTCTCTGAAACAATTAGTATGGTGAAAATAAAAACAAAAGAATGTTTTGTTAAAAGTTAAGCAAAAACAGCTACAAGAGAAACAGCAACACAATGTGTACCTGTGAGTAAAGTGCCATCAAGTCACAACTGGCCTGTAGTGACCCAGCACAGGTTTTCAAGACAGAGATGATTTGCCATTGCCTGCCTCTCAGCCCCGTAGCTAGCAACCTTTTGCTCAGGGGGCCATGGGGGGGGGGAAAGAGGTGCGCAGGGTGAGCGTGTCCCCTCCCCTCCCTCCCACCGAGCGTGGCCTCTTCCTTACCCAGGCAGGACAGGACTGGCCCAGTGCCTCCAGCCAGCAGCCCCCCTGTTGTTGCTCCCGTTCTCTCCTCCTGCCGGGAGAAGTGCTTGGCACCCCCCTCAGCCTCTACTGCCTTGGCTGGCCTTTCTCACAGGGGTGGCGCGGCTACTGCTCCAAGCCACCAGGGATGCCCTGCCTCCCTCCCGCCTTATCCCACCCGTGGTGGGCACAAATCACCTTGCCATCCGGGTCGGAGTCCCTGGCCTGCCACTCACCTGTACAGTCACAGCACTGTTCGGCGAGAAGTGCCGATCCAGGGCCAAACCCTGCTGCCCGCCCGCCCGCCCACTTGCCTGGGCTGGGCTGGCTTCACCTTGAGCCCGGCCATCTAGGTGGAGATGAGGATTGGGAAGGGGCTCGCAAAATCCACGGGGGGGAGCAGGCCCCATGGGCCCCATGGTAGCTATGGGCCTGCTGCCTCTGTGTAGCAGCCCTGAACTTTCTTGGCGGTGTCTCATGCAAGTACAAACCAGGACTGATTCGACTTAGCTTTCAAGATCTGACAAGACTGAGTAGCCTGAGCCATTCAGGTCAAGGCTAGAAAAAAGAGAGAGAAAAGATCGCATTCTGGCAAATGACATTTGGTAGTTTTCATAATGAACCGCTTTAATTTCAGGTAGCGTTGCAACTTTTATGATTTATGAACATAAAGTGTGGCCATTTTATGCATGTCAAGGTACAAGGGCGGTGGCCAGGAAGTCTGGAGTTCTGAACTTAAAGAAGGCTCTTCAAATAAACAAAAATAGATTGTTTCAATACTAAGAGGGCTAAGTGGTGAAAAAGGTTCTTATTTTTTGAAGAGGTGGATAGAGCAAGAGTGGAGAAGTGAACTCCTTGTTGAGAGCTAATAATGTGGGACCAGGGACAGTTTGCATCCCCTGTGACAGAACAATGGTATCTGTAGTGGTCGTTCTGCCACAAGCCCCCAAACGTTACAGAAAATGACTTTCCAGTATGGCTTCATAGTACTTCATAGGATCAGGACTCAATGAAGCCATGACTGGATGAAGCCAGGGGTGTAAGGTTGCCACCTCCTGGTTGTGAAATACCTGAAGTTTTTGGGAGTGGAGCCTGAGGAGGGTGGGGTTTGGGGAGGGGAGGGACTTCAGTGGGGTCCAGTGTTCCCTCTAAGCTGAGTTAGTGTTAGCTAGCTCACATTTTCTTAGCCTCTGGTTCACAGATTTTTGTCTGAGCTCAGGAAGGAGGGCTCCAGAGCAAACTAATTTCTGCAGCAGTCAGATCGTTTGCTCACAATTTTAATACCAGTAGCTCACAAAATAGGATTTTTGCTCATAGAACTCCACAGCTTAGAGGGAACATTGGGGGGTCTAATGCCATAGAATCCACCTTCCAAAGTGGCCATTTTCTCCAGGTGAACTGATCTCTGTCGCCTGGAGATCAGTTTTAATAGCGGGAGATTTCCGGCTACCACCTGGATGTTGGCAACCCAAGGATTGGGTAAAGCTTTTTCCTCTCCAGGATATTTAAGCCCTGGGCTAAAATAGAGAATTTTGCCAACTCTGGATTTGGACATTCCTGCAGATTTTGGGGGTAGAGCCTGGGGAAGGCAGGTTTTGGGGAAGGGAGGGACCTTAACGGGATATAATGCCACACAGTCCACTCTGCAAATCAACTATTTTCACCAGGGGAACTGATATCTATGGTCTGGAGACCGGTTGTAATTCTGGGTGACCTTTGAGCCCCACCTGGAGGTTGGCAACCCTAGTGTCAAGACAGAGACCATCTTACAGGAATCTTCTAGTCTGTTCCAGCTAAAACTCCACTGTCCTCTGATGTACTGGAGGTGCTAGTCACCCTACCCACTAGCAGATATGTGTCAAGGTTGTCTATCCAGGCCTGATAATTAGGCTCACATAGTTTAGATGTGAATCTAGAGTGTGTGAGGGGGACTCACTCTCACCTGGAAGGTTCCATGGATACTGCCCAATGACTGGTTGAGGGGGTGAGGAATTTATGGCCTGCAGTCTTCTATAAATATGGTTAGTGAGACAAAATGTCACCTCTTTGCTTTTATCCTTTCATCTCCGTTCCTTCATACTGCCAAGAATATATATGTATTCTAGGACTCTTTGCTTCATAATCCAACTGTGCTGTGTTAGGACTACAGTAAGAGGTAGCTAGGTAGGTCCCCCCCCTGTATATTTTTACTGCAACTGAACTATATGTCTTGTTTTTAAAACCTTTTACTGCATTTCTTTGACAAAGCCTTCTTTTACTTTAATATGTGTGTGACTCTGGGAGTTACTGAGATCAAACTCAGGTACAGCTTGGTTATGTTACCACACCAAGGGAGGGTTTACCTGTTACAAGCAAAGGGTGCTTTTTCTCTATGTGTGGTTGCCCAGTACACACACACACACACGACAGGAACAGCGAAGAACAAAGTAACTTTTTATTGCAATGAAAAAGGAGAGCAGCCCCTCTGGGTAATATCAACTGCTCCAAAGATGGCGATGAAAAGAACAAGCTTTAAACAAAATGTAACAAATTGCATTTCTACGACATGTGGGGTGAGATTGTGATTTGGCACATCCTGGTTGGTTATGTCACAGAAATATATATTGAGCACCTGTTCAAAGCACCTGTGCTAATTACTTAGATCAGGGGTGTTGAACTCACTTGTTATGAGGGCTGGATCTGACATAAATGAGACCTTGTTGGGCCGGTCCATGTGTGTCATAAAATGTAATGCCAGGTAGCAGAGATATAAACTTCATAAAGGACACAAACACAAAGGTTTTTTTTAAAAAACTTAAAATCATGCTTAAAACATTAGCACTCTTGCAACATTTTGTTTATTTAACAGTGTCTCTTGCTCTGAATTATTGCATCAAAATGTCTGTGCTGTTGCAATCGTGAGTATGCTGTTCAGGTGTGTATCTGTAAGCTGCAGACCTATGATGACACAGCAGCAGCAGAACTGGAAGAAGAAGCAGAAGACAGCCAGTTCCACTGTGGGCCTGATCCGGTCCCCGGGCTGCATGTTTGACCCCCTGACTTAGATGCTTACCTAGGTGTTAATGTGGCTGTGTGAAGCTGATACTTACGTAACTATCTATGTGCTCAACAGGCTAGCAGATAAACTTTTCAGTTATAGAAACACACATACTGATTGTTCTCTGGCTTTGATACCTCCCTCCTCAGGAATGTTTCTGTCTCCTGGACCATAGGAAACTGCCAGAGGCAGTTAGCTGCAACAGCCCCCAAATCAAAATGGTGTTAGTTTTGCTCCACAGACAAAACAGCTATAAATCATAGAAAAACAACAGCCATAATAAACTAATAGATACATACATGCATACACATCCTACATACCTTGACACCTAGCCCCATCCCCATTATAGAAACCATAAGCCATTATGTAGAGCTGCTGCTGTCAGGCATTGATGGCAAGTACTGCATGAACTTGTAAAGGTTTGGAGGATCCTTGAACAAGGTTCCAGTGAATTTTCAGTTGTTCATCCACTATTTTACCAATCACTGTTAACTGTGAGAAGGGTGATGACCATTATCAAGAAGAAGAGGAGGAGATTGGATACCCCACCCTTACAATCTCCTTTCCCTTCCCCTCCCTGCAACAGACACCCTGTGAGCAATGCTCCCTCTAAGCTGTGGAGTCCTGAGAGCAAAAATTTTACTTTGTGAGCTACCAGCATTAAAGTTGTGAGCAGGTTATTTGGCTACTGCATAAATTAGTTTTCTCTGGAACCATTCTTCCTGAGCTAAGACAAAAATGTGTGAGCCAGAGGCTAAAAAACTGTGAGCTAGCTCACACTAACTCAGCTTAGAGGGAACACTGCCTGTGAGGTAGGTGGGGCTGAGAGAGCTCTTTCGAGAACTGCCCGTGAGAGAACAGCTGTGAGAGAACTTTGGGCTGACCCAAGGTCACACCAGCAGCTGCATGTGGAAAAGTGGGGAATAAAACCTGGTTCTCCCAGATTAGAGTCCGTGCTCCTAACCACTACACCAAGCATACCCTAGATCCCAGGTAGGAAAATTATGGCCCCAAAGCCACATTTGACCCATGGAAGATTTTCATATGGCCTTTGAGGTGCTTAATATGGAACAAAATGTGCTTTCCATAAGGTTCTCTTTTGTCTAGGCTGAACCTTGCCTCTGAGCATAAGCAGAGCTCATTTCCACCAAAGGGAATCAAAGCTTTTTAAAAAAGGCCCTAGGGGAAAAAATGCCTATGAGCAATTGCAAAGTGTCTGTCTAGGGTAGCAATGACCCCTGGCTCCTGGCTCCTCCATAATCATGGGCTCTGTCTTTTCCTTCACCTTATGCAGTGGTCCTCACACCATAGTTGGTGTCATGACAGTGGGCCCACCACCCATGGCATCATCCTTCTTCCCATCAAAGCCTCTAACCATTTAACAGATTCATATTTGGCTCTAGGTGACCATTTCAGGCAAGCATCGTTGGAGTGCCTAGCTTGGCTGAGTTGGAAAACACCGTTCCCCTGGCTCTAGATCATATGAGATCTGAAATTAAAAATAAAATATAATCTGATCAGGCATGTTGTTCCACAAACAAGAACATAGTTGTGGATACCTGGCAGGAGGGGGAGAGAAAATGGGGCTGTAATAAATCAGTCATTTTGAAAGCAATCTTTGGCAGTGCCTGTCTGAATCCATTTGATGTGTTTTCCCATGCAGGCAGATTTAAGGAAGTTCTCACTGTTACGTCAGATGCTCCCAAGAACTGGGGAAAATGTACAGTCAATAACTTTAGAGACTGCATCCACCCCTTTAGGGGATAATTAGTGTCTTTGCATAACAGCTTCTGCTTTGTGCCAGCTCCACAACCCATTAATTTCATGGGCAGCTTCTCTTGGGATGATATCTCCAAGCATTTTAAAGGCTTTGTTTTTCATGCCTTTGTATTTACTAGCAGTGCCAATTAACAGTCACAATGGAGGAGGAGTACACCTTTTCCTAGAAACTTTAGGACATGATTTCAGGCAATGCTGATAAGGATTAATTGCCAGGTATGCGTAATACCAAACAGGGCTGACAATTAGGGGTGTATAATGGTGTGAACTGCGTACTGGGTGTGGAGAGAGTGTGTAGCGGTTAGAGTGGTGGATAGAGCTGATCAGGGGTTGTTTCATAGAAAAAGAGCTAGGGGAACTCATTAGCATAACTCATTAGCATATGCCACACCCCCTGACATCACCGGAAATGTGTCATAAGGCTACACCCCCTGACATCACCGGAAGTGTGTCATAAGGCCACACACCCCGGCCCCAACGGTCCCGGCCACCGCCGCCGGCCTTGCAGCTCCACTGCCGAGCCCCATAAGGGGCCCGGCGGTGGACCTGCAAGGCCGGCGGGAGTGCAAGGAAGCCCCACGAAGGCCCTCCCTGGCCCCAGGAAGGCAGGGGTGGGGAGAGGCAGGGAGGAAGCAACTTACCCTCCCTCTTCTTTTGCCTCCTGGCTGAATGAGGGCCGGAAGCAGGGTGGCCGGAAGCAGGGGGCGGGGCTTCATCATGTGCCCCGCCCCCGTACCTCACCCGGGGGAACTGCGATCCCCCGCGAGCCTCCCCGAAATGACCTCTGCAGCTGATGAGTAGGGCTGCCAGTCTCCAGGTAGTACCTGAAAGTGACAGTACTGGATCCTGAACCATTGCCCCCTTTACCCAATGGCCCTGCAAACAGGCAGACAAGAGACAGGACCATCACTATTAATATGCAGAGGAGAATTTATGCTGACGCAGAACAAAAGAACAGAGGGGGGACATGTTCCAGTTTTGCTTTTCATTTGTTGGAGAAAAACTTTAAGCAGCATTAATACCCTTATGAGTGGCTAAACAAGTCAGCAGGGAGGGATGTGCGTGTACATTCATATGGTCCACGTGTACATCACTACATGTCCTTTCTTAGTGTCGCTTATTGTAGCAAATCCATCATGGTGATCAGAAGACCTCTCCTCCCTTTGCCGACACTCTGCCTCCTCGTTGCTTGGATGGTTTATTTTTAATCAGTATTGTAATCCATTGGGTCTGTGATTGGGAAAAGGTGGGGTAAAATGTTTCAACTAAATACAGAAACTGGTCCATACTAAATGGGTGATAGTGGGAGAGTTTTTCAACTAGAAAGAGCAGCCACAAATGGGAACAGAGATTCGGGCTCCTGTTACAGTGAGGGTAAGGAAGGTTTCACCCTCTGTCCTGTGCCATTTCCTGACCTCTATCAGCCCTTAGAGTTGCTTTTTGCCCCCAGGGCAAACCATACGAGTGATTGCTTGAGGAGAAACCACTGCTAAAACACAGCAATAGAGCCAGAGGGAAGGTGAGTAGCCCTGTGTTTTAATTTGAACTGGTAAAACAATTAATTGCAGAATTGTGAGATGTGCTTTAATGAAACTGAATACAAATGGATGAAGTAGCCACGGGGGCTAGAAATCAACACATTTTATTTGGCTGGGTTCTTTTGACTTTCTGGTATATCCATTCTCTGATGGACAAATAGATGTGGCACTGGGAGATTTATTTATTTATTTATTTATTTATTAGACTTATATCCCACCCTTCCACATGGGCTCAGGGCGGCTAACAAGAGGCAGAGATCCACGAATTGATCGTTCCATCATTCTGTAAAGGGATGTGTCGCAGAACGCCCTACTGAACCACGTGCATTATTCCACTTTGGGTCCTCCAAGTGGTCGTGACATTCAGCAGAATGGGAGCAGAATGGATATATATACCCCCAGCTTACATGCAGCTATTTTCACTTGGCAGCAGGCAGTTAGGCAGAGAGGGCATTAGAGGCAGAGTGGGAAGGGAACTGGAAGTCATTCCTCAGTGTGCAAACGGTGGGGTTGGGAATGTTTGGTGCTTACTCAGGGCTCTAAGTAAACCATCACCTGTCCTTCTGCTCACACCGAGCAGAGGGGCAGAGCTTCATTGGTGCCTCTAGATTGCAGGGGTCCATTTGACACAGTCCTGAACCTGCTGCTGTGTATTCCCCAGACAGCACTTTCCTAGGGGCACTTACTTTGGGGGGCTATAACTCAGCCCTCCTACATCCAATCCTCACCAAACATGGAGGGCAGGCATAGGAGGATGATCTGGAGACTTGCTGTGAGTTTGGTTTCTATAGCTTGTAGGGGGGCCATTCTACCACATCACAAACCTCACGAAACAAACTGGTTCAGTGAATATAAAGGTTTGTGCAGGTTCATGGTTCACGAGACCCCCTGAACCATGAGGGATGAACCTCAATTTTCCTGATTTGTGCCCATCCCTAGTTACAGCTTTCTCTCAGTCATCTGTTACTTTGAGCCTTTGTCTGGGTGGCCTGCCCCTTTATTAGTTAGCTCCACATGGTAATAAGAGGCCGCCAAGATGGATTCAGCCAAGATGGATCTTGCAAAGAGGCCTTGCCTGAATGGACCTCATTCCTCTTGTGTCCAGGGAATTAAACTCCTCTGTTTGCCCACCCCCCTGTAGGTCAGTCCTTCTGCTTCTATCCTTCCCAAGGAGGAAGATATCATGTAGCAGTTGGTATCCCCCAGCCAAGTCCCCTCCTGGGTGTCACATTCCTTCCAGGGTGTGAGGCGACCCATGCTAGCTGGAAGTATTTGCATAACCAAGCCTTAAGTAGCCGGTGTTTGTGAGAGCCATCAACAGGATAGGGGTGTTTGACAGCAATTAACTGCTCTCCTTTCCCGTCTTTGTACTGACAGAGAAATTTCCTAGAATGAGTGTGGGATATTGTAGCCCCAAAACTCTCAATAATGGAATGTAGCCTGAAGTGGAGTAGATTTCTCCATTAGCAAACACACAATACTGATTCAGGTCAGGGCCGTGGAGATGGGGGAGACAATGTGTGGTTGTTGGCTGTCGAAATGAAAACACCAAGCCAAGAGAGAATGTCTGCCTTTTTTTCTTGTCCAAGGTTAATAACAAGTTCGTGTGTGAGAGCTTCCATCCAACATGGAGGCATGGATGTCTTCCTAATGTGCACCGAAAAGCTATTTCACACCATGTGGGACAACTGTGGAAAATGACTGAGAATGGGCAGGAGCTCTTCTGACCCATTTACATCAAGGAATGATGAGCACTTCTTGGTCAGCAGAGTGGAGTTGCTGCATGAGTAACACACCAGGATAGGCAGTCCTGGTTCAACAGTACGGATGGGGAACTCCAAGAGCTCTCCACCATCTGTGCTCTTGCTTTCTCTGTGTTGGATCACTGGGTGCCCTTGTTAGATAGGCATCATGGGCTGCATCCTACTGGTGAAAGAGGGAAAAGGGGCTATGGTAGCCAGAAGGCTGTGCTGAGGCTTATGGGACCCACGTGGACCATGGGGTAGTGGCTCGAGTGAGAAGGGGAATCGGAAGGAACGGTGATAGGATCAAGTCCCCATGTCTCGCGTATTCTTGTGAGCGTGGAGTAAAAGATATAACATTAAGCCCATTTTAGGCTCCTCTGGTAAGCAGGATGTCTTGGAGGTGTGCATGTTTGAGTTTTGCTTTTGGTTTGTTAGATAAGAACTTTAGTAATAGCGACACTGCTATAAGAAGCTGAAGAAGTTTATTTATTCATTTATTTATGCTTTCGGCTTGTATCCCGCTCGAACCCCGAGGGGTCTCTGAGCGGCTTACACAATTATTTGTTCCCTAACTAAGGCCATAATCATGAGGGGGAGGTGGCTTCCTACCAGCACCTGGCAGCAGGGCCTATTCATTGCTGACGTCTGGCTTTCTCCGGCGGCCTCAGACGTCAGTA
>NW_015177038.1:468895-491760 GCF_001447785.1 Gekko japonicus | reverse complement strand
CAGGCATTCATGTTGTCCACATGCACTTTACTGACCTCCCCCAGCTTGCTCACGCACCGATGGGGGCATCACACTTATGATCCTTTCATATCAGAGAGAGAGAGAGAAAAAAAAATGATACGTACACATATACTTTTACAAAGACTACTTCATTGCTGTGTTACAGAAACATGGGAGTGTTCTGAATCTCTGTGTGTGTCTTATTTGGAAGCTGGAGCGGAAAGGTTCTCTTTCTGTGGCAAAGTAGGATCCCCTTTGGCAAGAGGGTGCTTGCTTTGGATCACATTTTGTTTCGTTGCCACCTGCAAACACCACAGGAAAACTTGACTTAGACTGGGTCGAAGTTCTCAACAGATATTTATTCTCTTGCAGATCTGTTGTAAAAGTTAATTTTTCTTAGTTGGTTTGATGACCTGGGAGTGCTTCCCCACACAAGAAATTGATAGCTCTTGCTGCTCTCAGTCCTGTCCCCATTGCACTATCTATCCAACCATGGTACACAGTGGTGTGCTCCCCAGCGAAATAGAGTCTACCTTCTGGCTTGCGAAGAGGTTGAATATACTCTGTATACTGGTAGGGGGTGAACCGAGTGATGCCAGTCATGGCGTACGGATCCAGGCTCCATCGTTTTATCACTGAGGAGCTACAGATACTTTGTATCTCTTCTTTAGGCAGCTGATGGATGACTGAGAGGTCATCCAGGATGACATTAATGATGTCTTCTTGGCTGAGGGGCAAGAAAAAATCAGAGTCACCGCTGTTGACATAGGAAGCCAAGAGAACCCCAAAGCCGCTGGAGAAATTATGGGCAATGTAGTTGGTGAATCGGGATGGACGATCGGTGACAGACATCCCGCCACGAATGCCATCAGCTTCCCAGAACTTCTTGGAGCAACCAAGGAAGACCTTGGTGGCGCTCCTGTAGGTGACGGCTCGCAAGGCATCTGATTTGTCCAGTGAGAGGGGTGGATCAAAATCGATGCGCCGGGTGGCCTTTGTTGTAGGGGTGAGGATGGCGTAGTCGGCCGTCACACTTGACAATGATTGGTTCAGTGTTTTATATACTGCAGTAACAGTGCCGTTCCTTTGTTTTATCCTGACCACTCTGGCATTCAAGAACACCCGTTCTGAAATGGTTTTGTAAATGGCTCTTGGCAGTAGATCAATGCCTCCTGATATTTCATCATAGCTGCAAGACAAAAGAAAACTCGAATAAACAGGTTGGAAATAGACAGAGGGGCCTCTTCACAATACTTCCCGCCCTACACTAGTGTGCTCTAGAGGCAAGACCTCTTCACCGCCTTGAGAGAAGGAACTGTTATTGAAATCGTAGGCCTCTGCTGTGGGAAAGTAGGAAGTCCTCTAATATCAGTTAAGTCTGCCCCGGGCAGAACAATCACTTTCTTATGGACTTTATGGAAAATATAATCTCAGTTTTTCGCAGGACCTCCTGAATATCTAATTACTGAATGATGTTTTTTTACATTGCATGGGTTTTTTTGTTTTGTTTTTTGTTGTTGTTTGTTATGGCTCTTGGGGCTCGTTTGGATCCAACGCAATGGAGAGTTGTTCAGTGAAAAACCTTATGTACCAGCCTTCAGATTTATCTGGGGCTCTTGATGATAACAGCCCGGATAGCTCTATATTAAAAAGGTAAAGGTTTCCCTTGCTCGAAAGCCAGTTGAATCTGACTCTAGAGGGCAGTGCTCATCTCAGTTTCCAAGCTGAAGAGCCAGTGCTGTCTGAAGACTTCTCCATGGTCATGTGGCCGGCATGACTAAACACCAAGGCCCACGGAATGCTGTTACCTTCCCACTGAAGCAGTACCTATTTATCTACTTGCAATTTCTTGTTTTTGAACTACTAGGTTGGCAGGAGCTGGGGCCAGAGACGGGAGCTCACTCCATCACGCAACCCCACCACTCCAGCTCCCCTGGAGAAAATGGCTGCTCTGAAGGGTGGACTCTATGGCCTTAAATAGTCAATAAAGTGGCCCATATTTATCCCAACACTGAGTACATTTTTTTCTTTCTAAGTGGGAGTGGGGGGGGAATCAACCCCTGTGAGGTAGGCTGGCTCCGGATCACCCAATGAGCTGATTGGCCCAAGATCACCCAATGAGTTTCAGGGTTTCAGGAACAATCTGAACCTCCCATCACTCTGTTCAAAGTCCAGCACACTAGCTACTACCCCTCCTAACTGCCATGCATTTATGTCTGTAGTGTAGATGAAGTTAGGAAAGGGAAGAAACTCATGTCTGTGAAGAAATTCACTGCTGTACACTGTTCCCAAACTGAGTGGGACCCTATGTAAATTAATCAGAGTGAGGTAAAAAGTACACAGATTCATAGAAATACGAAGGCAAAGCAGCTTCCCAGCCTCTGTCCTATCCATATCATGATAACTCTTGATAGGTTAAAACTTTCAATTCGGAACCAGACGTTCAGGGTACCGTGGGTACCATTTTGGGGTGTAGAAAGGTGGGCCTACAAATATTGCAAATAAATAAATAAATCTCTATGGTAAAGATGTCTTGTTCTTGGTGAATTGATTTATATTGGCTTCAATAAGGGTTTTCTTGGACATGTGCCATATAATTGCAGCACTGGAAATTGCTCACCAAGTCCGAATGACTAAGTTTTCTGTCAGCTAGGATTAATCCTTCCCAGTTTCCCCAGCAAGGTGCATTTGCTTACCCCTTGAAAAAACTGGAGATTTCCGCTTTCAAACTTTCAATGAAGGACTGGTAATAACCGGCATCATGGTTTAGCAAGTCTCCAATCATCTGGACAGCTCCTTGGCTCATGTTTCCCACCTCGATTAAATATTGCTGTTAAAGGAAAAGAGAGTCCCAGGTCTGATGAGTGTCCAAGTCATTTTTCACATGAGATTTAACCAAACAGTATGCATGATGTATGCAGAATTGCAGATACTTAATTACATTGATTTTGCCAAGCAAGCACCAAATTTAATATCTAAGAGGGAACTTGAGATGGGAACAAACTGGAAATCCCCCAGCTACCAAAATCTCCTCCCTTAAGGATTCCATAAGCTTTCAGGGACTTCAACAAGTCAATTCCCTCAAATTCTTTCCATTGCTTTCCTATTTAACTGACTCTCAATTGCTTCCAACGTTGTTATTATTATTAACAAAGTTTTTACCCCACCTTTCTGTGTGGGGTCTGAACAAAATCCTGCGAGGCATGCCCAGGTCAAAGTTCAGGCTCCCCAGGTCAAAGTTCAAGTTCTCACCGGGAGATTGCCGGGAGATTGGTTTGGCAAAAAGCATAGGGTTTTCTGATTCTGCATGAGCTGCTAAATTACTCTAAGAACATAATGAATTACAGAGAGCACAAAAGCTTTGCAACATTCAAAGATAATCTGGCTGTGAGAAGAACATTCTGTGTTTCTAGTAGAAGCTCCTAAAAAGTAACAATTTCACTGTGCAAAGTGTAGGCTTGTTTTTCCCTCTAAAATAAAACACTGCGCAGCCTGTCAGCTCGGAACAGTTTGGTACAGAGAGAGACAGACAGAGAGACAGAGCTGGTCTGCAGCTTCAAGAAATCTTTGTGTGTTGTGTCGTGATTGAACCCTACTAAAAGTCAACATTTCTGTCCCTGTAGGATCACCAAGGTGGCTAACAAATTAAAACATACAAATTAAAATATTATCTTAAAACCATTAAAACCAGCACACAAATACATCATTCAAACAAGTTAAAACCAGAGCTAAACATTACAAAAGATAAAAACAAGGGATAAAACAATGGGGAGGATGGAGAGAACACTGAGGGAATGCCAAGTGAAAAAAAGATTATGCTGCACCTAGAACAATCTGGAATTAGGAGGCCATTTCCCCCCTGTTGGTTCATTTCCAAAATAGTATTTTTCTGTATATCTGGAGAGAGCCCTATGCAGAAATCCATGTCTTGTTTATGGATGGCCCTGGTTTCATTGTTTTTATGATTGTCATGAACCATCCAGTTTATTAGCGATATACAATATGGCATCCCAAGTTTTTTAACTTTTAGGAATTTGTTTTTAAATGACAACTTATAGTTGTTGTGGCTTTGAAGGACAGTTTGAGAATATATTACCAGTGGGGAAATCTCAGCCAGATGAGGGATAAGCAGATCTTTGGATGAAAACAGATATCATATTCTTAGAACCTCACACTTGGAAGGAACATGACCATGTTTGTTTGTCTGCCTGCCTGCCTGCCTGCCTGCCTGCCTGTATGTGTGCATAAAGATACTTGATGTTGTGTATTGAGATTCTTGGTACCCAGGGGTCATTTCCTGTAGGAGTGCACAGGAGTGAAGCTCCGCCAGTAAAGAGCCCAGGGTAGCGGGCACATGCAACAAGCCACCCCCCTGCTTCCAGCAGCCCTCAGTCAGAGCAAGAAGCAGTCCAGTGGCACCTTTAAGACCAAGTTTTATTCAGGTACAAGCTCTCCCTCCTCTGCGAGGACAGATCTGCACGTCCCTCAATAGTTAGCAATCCAAAACAGTCCAGTGGAGCCTGAGCGGTGGGAGTTGCCTTCTGACACACTTCCGGTGATGTCATGGGGTGTGGCATACGCAAATGAGTTATGCTAATGAGTTATGCTAATGAGCTCCTGAATCTCTTTTTCTACAAAATGACCCCTATTGGTACCACTGGACAAGTGTTTCAAATGCTGCAGTCCGCTTAGAGGCTGGCTTGGTTATGGTGGAGGCAAGATTGTGGATTGCTGCCTTTCATTACTGGTTAAAACTGATTTTTTTACCCACTGGCCTTTCCCATACTATGATGCAAGATAACTTTGTTCCTTTATGGCGAAAAAATATAGAAGATAAACTGTTCTGTTATGGTTTTTCAAAACAGTTTATACTGTCTTTGGGACATGATCAGGCTAGATCTGTTGTAAAACAAAGATTATTAGATGTGGAATGACAGATGGACGTGAGCAGGATTAGGAGCCCTGTATTTGATGTAGGTACACTTAACAAGATAGTTTTGAGACCTTATATCAACTATTTAGATATCAGCAATCATAGAAGAATTTTTACCCTACTACGATACAACGCCTTACCCTCAGCCATAATGGAGGCCAGATTTACTAGATCATTGAAGAAAAGTTGTATATGTGGGATGGGAACTGATGAAACATTGGAACATGTAATTTTCGATTTTATTATATATCATAATATTAGGGAAGTTTTGATTAAGCCTATAGTTAACTCCTTTCCAGGTTGTAATAGAAGGATACTTTTGTCAATTATGCTGGCAGGAGATAATCAAAAGCTGACCAGGATAGTTGCCAAATTTGGTTGGTTGGCATACCAAACTAGGAAAGAGAAAAAGTACAGATAGGCCTAAATCTAATTTCTGATCTTAAATATCGATTTTATCATTTCTGTATTTTAAAGTTTTTAGATTCCTATTTATAATTTTAAATGCCATTTAATATTTTATTTTTATTGTGCCATTTTATAATTTTATTGTTCCCTTATCTGTACTTATTTGTTTTCTATTATACTGGTCCATGACTGTAATAAAGAATTGTTGTTGGTACCACTGGACTACGTAAGGATTGCTATTTCCCTGGCCCTGAGACTATTATTCCACTTAACAAATCTCATTTCTTATTTCACATTTCCTCATAATTCTTCCCAAATTCCCAAATGGCACTTCCTCATTTAGTCACAGATTCTTTTTTAATGAGTGTGTAAGTCATTTTGTTAGAAATGGTATTTATTTGCTTCAGACAGTGTTAAACTTAGGCCAGCAGCTTGATTGGCAAAGAAGAAAGGGGTGGTGAAAGGAAGGTCACTTCCTAACGTTGGTTGGCACCAACGATGTGGTGAAATGCAGTCGTAAGGTCCTGGAGGAGAAATTTAGGCTGCTGGGGAGGAAACTTAGGTCCAGGACCTCCAAGGTAGCCTTCTCAGAAGTGCTACCTGTTCCACTCGCAGGGCTGGAGAGACAGGCACAGATCAGGAGTCTCAATGCGTGGATGAGACGATGGTGTAGGGGGGAAGGTTTCACGTTTGTTAGGCACTGGGATGCTTTTTGGAACAAGAGGGAGCTGTACAGGCGAGGCGGTCTCCACTTTTCCCAAGAAGGAACCAGGCTGCTGGCGCTTAAAATCAAAAAGGTGGCAGAGCAGTTTTTAAACAGAATATTGGGGGAAAGCCGACAGGAGATGAAAAGTCTCTGGTTTGGGTTGGCTCATCTCAGAGAGATGAGGGGGTACCTGTTGCTTTTCTACAGGGAGGTGGATTGAAATTGTCCACTGAGACCATGGCTAGTGACATGGACTGCCTGACAAGGTCTCGAGATAGCAAGAGGAAGGTTGCAGGCTTAACTTGTATGGGAAATTATAGCTGTTTCTATACAAATTCTAGAAGTGTCCTAGGGAGTTGGAGTGCTTGGTGTTGGAGGGAAAAATAGACATTGTGGGTATTTCAGAAACTTGGTGGGATGAGGAAAATCAATGGGATAGAGTGATTCCCGGTTATATATTATATCGGAAGGATAGGGGGGGAAGGGTTGGAGGTGGGGTGGCTCTGTATGTCAGAGAGGGTATAAAGTCCAGAAAGATCGAGAGGCTAAGAGAATTGGATTCGCTTCTTGAAGTTCTGTGGGTTGAAATAGGGGGGCCAAAAGGAAACTTAACACTGGGAGTTTGTTATCGCCCACCGGATCAAAAGATAGAGGAGGATTATAAAATGATGAATGAATTAAAGATAGCAGCTAGACAAAAACACTGTGTCGTAATAGGTGATTTTAACTACCCACACATTGATTGGGTCAATATGTGTTCTAGTCGAGAGAAAGAGATTGAGTTTCTAGACACTCTAAATGACTGTGCTATGGAGCAGATGGTCATGGAACCTACCAGGGGAGAGGCGATCCTTGATTTGGTCCTAAGTAACACTCAAGACCTGGTGAGAGATGTAAAAGTGATTGCACCGCTTGGGAACAGTGATCATAATGTTGTTGAGTTCAACATTTGTACAAATAGGGAATTGGCCAAAAAGACTCACACAACCACTTTTAACTTTAAAAGGGGTAATTTTTCTGATATGAGGGGACATGTGGGGAGGAAACTGAAGGGAAAAGTAGAAAGGGTCAAAACCATTGGGGAAGCTTGGAAACTGTTTAAAACTACAATTCTAGAAGCTCAAATAAAATATATTCCGCAGGTTAGGAAAGGCACAAACAGGTATAAGAAAAAGCCTACATGGTTAACAAACAAAGTAATGGAAGCTGTAAAAGGTAAAAAGGATTCCTTTAAGCGGTGGAAAGCTAGTCACAGTGAGGCTGATAAAACAGAACACAGGCTATGGCAAATAAAATGCAAGTCTGTGGTCAGGCATGCAAAAAGGGAATATGAGGAGCATATAGCAAAAAATGTAAAGACCAACAATAAAACTTTCTTCAAATACATTAGAAACAGGAAACCAGCCAGGGAGGCAGTGGGGCCCTTGGATGACCAAGGGGTAAAAGGAGTACTGAAGGATGATAGGGAAATGGCTGAGAAGCTAAATGCATTTTTTGCCTCCGGGTCCCCACACCTTAAAAAGGATATTATAGCTTTGGAAAAAGTACAGAAAAGGGCAACTCGAATGATAAAAAGGTTGGAACACTTTCCCTATGAGGAAAGGTTAAAGCGCTTAGGGCGCTTTAGCTTGGAGACTGAGGGGTGACATGATTGAGGTTTATAAGATTATGCATGGGATAGAGCAGGTAGAGAAAGAGGTACTTTTCTCCCTTTCTCACAGTACAAGAACTCGTGGGCACTCAATGAATTTGCTGAGTGGTCGGGTTAGAATGAATAAAAGGAAGTACTTCTTCACCCAAAGAGTGATTAACACATGGAATTCACTGCCACAGGAAGTGGTGGCGGCTACAAGCATGGACGGTTTCAAAAGGGAATCAGATAAGCATATGGAGCAGAGGTCCATCAGTGGCTATTAGCCACAAGGTATAGATAGGGGCTCTGGGGCAAGTGATGCTCTGTCTTCTTGGTGCTTTGGGGGGGGGCAACAGTGGGAGGGCTTCTGGTGTACTGGCCCCACTGGAGGACCTCCTGATGGCACCTGGTATTTTTGGCCACTGTGTGACACAGAGTGTTGGACTGGATGGGCCTTTGGCCTGATCCAACATTGGCGTCTCTTATGTTCTTATGTCTATTCTGAAGTGGATGTAGACTACATATTCACACAGAAACATGTGCATACAAGGTCGCAGAGCCATTGGGCCATCAGTATCAGGACTGTGTATTCTGATTGGCTGTGGTTCTTGAGGGTCTCAGGTGGAGAAAGGTCTTTCCCAACTGAGGTTCTTTAGAGATACTGAGGACAGCAGTTAGGACCAGCTGCCTGAGCCACATGTGTGGCACCAATAGTGCACAGCACAGCAGTGCCTTTTTGCATTACGAAGTTCAAAGGATGTACTGCCAAACATAGTCACCTCCAACACCCATTATATCAAGCCACAAATATTGGTGGGATTCAAATTTCAATACCCATTTTTTGTCACTTTTGTGCCATAATGGAGCAATTTTCTGATGCACTTTCAAATTAAGCTGTCTTCTTCAACCCATGGCATGCACCCTGCCATTGAGCCGTGCCCTCTCCCCAGAATATGTGGTGGATCCTTCTCTTTGGGCATAGTATTTTGTCTGTGATTTTGAACTCTAGTCCTTTTCTTCTCAAAGTGAGAAGCATATTCCCTAGAACAACAGGCAGGCTCTCCATCCCATTGGACATAAAGTTCTCAAAAGCTGTTGACTTATCCAATCAAAACCACCGCTTTTTCTATTTCAAAACAAATCAATAAACACCTATTTTGGACTTGATTCTGGAGAAGGGCTCCATGTATGGCATAAGTATTCCCCACTGCACTCTCATTCTCCATGGCTGGTTCTTTGCACTTCAAAAGTTAGAACTGTAGCTTTTGGGAGACTTCCTTTACCTTGGTTGAGTAGGGGTCATATTTTTTAAACACGTGGCTGCAGTTCGTCCTCTGCACCTCTTCTACAACCTGGGGGGAACATCAAGAAAAAGTCAGACTCAAAAGAAAAGATAATGTTAAGGAGTAAAGGAGTATGTGTATGATTCCCCGGAGACAAACTGACTAGCAAGAGTCAGGAATATATGAATTTACCCCAAATGACTTTACCCCTTTCAAACCCTTCAGGAGGATCCAACCAGTGGGCATCCCCCCCCTCCCGAATGGCTATGAGTGTAGGAGGTATGACTTGCCATATGGGAACTAGAGATCTAGACTTCAGAGATCAGTCCCCCCGGAGAAAATGGCTGCTTGGAGGATGGGCTCCATGGCATTATGCCCCGCTGAGGTCCCTCCCCTCTCAAACCCTGCTGTCCCCAGGCTCTGTTACCAGAGGCATCCATTTTGGACTATGTTATGAGTTATGCTTATGAACATAAACTTAACACAGAGCGGGCTAGTGAAGAAACTATGGAACACAGGGTTCAACCAGGGGACAAGCAAAGACAATGCCAGCTGCATAGGATGATCATCACCTAGCCAGCAAGGTCTCCAGAGTCGTTAAGCTCTTTATGTATACAAACATTAAGGTTGATCACCACCCCGAAGCTCATCAAGCCTAGCCCAGACCGAATGTCTTCACCTGACAAGCTTAACAAAAGAAGTCCTCCCGTGCCAGACTAACAATAAAAGTCCATTCCACATAGCAACCATCACGTCAGCGCTACTGGTGACACAGCACGTACCTCTCGCCCCCGCCTAGACACCTCCCCTTTAGTTAATCGATAGATTGGAAATTGACCCCATAGCCAATCACTGACCTTAGGGGTCGGGCTACCTAGTAATCTGTTTGAGCCCACCCCCTCCCCTCGCAGCCGAGCCCTTAAAACATCTTGCACAGAGCCAAGAGACCTACCTACCCTCCTTCATACCAACGACCTCTCTCTGTCTGCTAAAACCTCTCTTGTCCCACTTGCTATACCAAACTCCCGATTACCGCTTCGCCTTAGTCTGCAGCTAAGGTCAATCCACGTGTTCCCGGCTGGTCTGGATTCACGTGTTTTCTACCCCATTTTCCACCCCTTCCGCCCTCCCATCCCGCTGGAAGTTTTCGGAGCTGAGCCACGCTATTTGGTAAATATAACCCACCAACGATACTCCTGCTCATGCGACTGTGCTGATATCTTACTTGTTTTCTTAGTTCTTGTATGCCTGTGTGGTTTTTATTATCACTCTTGTGTGGTTGAACTATATATTCAGTAAAGAAAGATTTATTTTAACTTTTGTTTCGCCTCTTCATTGAAACGTAACGGCTTAGCCCATCCTGCGTATACATTGATCAAGATCCCGATTAATAAACTGTTCCAATTGCCTCTCCTAAAGAGCAATTCGGCTAACAGCTCCACCCCCAGAATCTCCAGTAATTCCCCCAGCCTGGAGTTGGCAACCCTAGGGGGTGTGTACCAGATTGTAAGATTTGGTCTTTAAGGGATTGTAGATGACCCAGTCCTTGGCGAGGGATTTGATCTAGACTGGCTGTTGGCGCCTTCCAACTCTATGGCTTTACAGTTAAGAGTTTTGTTATAAAACAGGTACAGAAGAAATCCAAACCAAGCAAGCGAAACGGTCTGTGAGAAGAAAGGTAGCTGGTGCTAGGCATGTAAAGGGAGGGCCATCCATTAGGATGTGGAGGCAGGACTTCAGTTTATGGCCTGCCAGGGCTTGAAGCCATGGTGTTGCCAGCTTGCCCACCTGGTTCTGCAGCCAGCCCTGAGGAGGCCCAGCACCAAAACTGCACCAACTGCCGCCTTGCCTCTGAAGCTGGGGGTAAGCCCCGTGTCCTGCTCTCTTCTCCACTGAGGGGCTGCTGCCCTGCCCTCCTATTCCACCTTTGCAGTGGTTGTAGTACAGCTCTTAAGAGCTCCAATCCAGCTCCAGCTCTGCACAAGAACTTTAAGGCCAAAGTGTACTCTCACTTTCAGGAATCTGAAATAAATTGGGATTATAAATCTAGATGGGAGGGGGATAGGTGGGACATGGAGATCTCCTGGAATTACAACTGATCTCCCGATGACAGTGATCTGTCCCCCTGGAGAATATACCGTAGCTGCTTTGGACTCTATGGCGTATCTGGTTTGTGGCCCCTCCCCAAACTCCACCCTCCCTAGACACCTCTTTTCTCTGATGACATATTTGCTGGAATTGGTGTAATACAGAGTAAAAGAACACTATTATCACAGACAAAATGACATTAGTTCAAATGTGGAAGCATCAAGTAACTCTAGAAAAATACAGTGATTAGGTAGTGTTTGGTCTGTAATGACTGAACCTGATCTTCTTTTATGACACTCTGGAATCAGTACATTCCAGTGAACATAATAGAGAAGGTGGTACTAGAATGTCTTTAATAATGTATTTAATCACTTTTTTGAGATTGTTTCCTGTGAATAATTCTGCATTGCTATATTCTCTACTATGATTATGATGGCTGAATCTACTTTGACGTAATTTTCTAAGCTTTTATGGATTCTTAATATTGTGGATACTGTATACACATTTATATTTATAAGAATGCTTTATTATTTATCTATTTATTCTTTTAAAATATTTTAAAAGATCCAGACCTTTTTGACGGCATGACGATATAACTGCCCAGCAGATTTGCCTTCTTCTTCCGGTTTCAGGTGATATCCCAAGATGCTGGGCTTTTCTCTGACTTCCCAGGCTCTCTTTCTGATGTTGTTTACAAAATACCAGGTATTTGGATCATACTGAACGAATTCAGACAGCTTCAGGCCAAACTTCTTTATGTATTCACGGACAATCCTGAGAGGAGAAAGAAGGAAATCATGAACCAAAGCCGAAAGATTAGAAAGATACAAAACTCTGAGCATTTAGTACCAAGTTGAAAAGCTGAATTTTGAGTGACAGGACTATGAGGCAGATAAGAGGGAGCTTCTCTATCTCCCCCCCCCCCATGGATAGTGCAAACACAGGTCACTCAAGTGGCAATGGTAACAACATAAGAGAAGCCAATGCTGGATCAGGCCAATGGCCCATCCAGTCCAATACTCTGTCACACAGTGGCCAAAAATACCAGGTGCCATCAGGAACTCTACCTGTGGAGCCAGGACACTAGAAGCCTTCCCACTGTCCCCCCCCCCCCAAGCACCAAGAATACAGAGCATCACTTGTCCCAGACCTAGAGTTCCTACCTATACCATGTGGCTAATAGCCACGGATGGACCTCTGCTCCATATGTTTATCCATACCCCTCGTTGGGACTAGGGTATTCTCCTAATGAGATGGTATTTGTTAGGAAGCTGCCTGGAGTTCTGGAATTGTTAATAGTGAACTGGAAAAGGTTTTGGGCCTCAGAGATGCCCCAGCCTGCCACAGAGTATTTTTCAAATCTACAAAGGGGTCTTGCAGAGTGTAAGACAAACAGCTCATGAGGTGATGGTGGAGGACAGGCAAAAGCAGAAATGGTATTCTGATAAATCAGCCAGGTCCAGGCAGCTACAGGAGGGAGACCTGGCTTTGTTGCTGAAACCAGAAGGCGTGAGGAAATTCGATCTGAGGTGGAGTGGGCCATTCAAAGTACTGAAAAGCTGTGGTGATGGAAATTATCAAGTGGAGGATTCAGAAAGAGGGACCTTGTTGGTGCACATTAATTTAAATTGTTTTGTCAGTCGTAAGGTACAGCTATTGTTAGGGGAAATTGGATTTAGGAAGATTTTGACATCCCTGATTTAGTGGCAGAGAATGGAAAGAAAGAGGGACTGGGAAATATTCCTATTAATGAGACGTTGACAGCAGAACAGCAAAGGCAATTGAAAGATGTGTTGCAAGACTTTGCAACCCTGTTCACAAATCGCCCAGGGAGAACTGATCTAATCAGTCATGATTTAGATACAGGGGAGCATCCACCGATCAAGTGCAATCCATATCCCATCAGAGGGCCAATCAGGGAGCTAGTGAGGAAGGAGATACAGAAAATGCTTAAGATGAGAGTCATAGAGCCTAGCACTTCGGAGTGGATCAGTAATCTTGTAATAGTTCCTAAAAAGAAGCTACTTGAAGGAGACCCCCCCCAGAATACCAATTGTGTGTAGATTATAGAAGGTTAAACCAATTGTGTAAAACCGATCAATATCCAGCACCAAATCGAGAAGAGGTCCTGGAAAGGATTGTGAATGCATAGTATATCATAACTTGGATCTCACATCTGGGTTTTGGCAGTTACCGCTAATGGAAAGAGCTAGGGATAGAACAGCTTTTTCATGTTTTATGGGTAAATTCCATTTCACTTGCTCCCATTTGGAATCAACTCTGCCAGTAAGATGTTCAAGAGATCAATGGACAAGGTGCTACAGGGATTAGATTTCTCAGGAAGCTACCAGGATGATATTGCAGTGACCAGTTAATCCTGGTCACAGCATTTAGACCATCTAAGAGTCGTATTACAAGAATTCAAGAGGCAGGATTAACTATTAAGCCTTCAAAATGCCAAATAGCCAATAGCTCAGTTGTGTACTTGGACCACCAATTAGGGAGAGGGAAGATAGTGCCACACACAGCAAAATTAGATGTCATTGTTAATTGTCCAATTCCAACCACCAAGAAGCAGGTGCTGAATTTCCTAGGGGTGTGTGGATTCTATAGGAGATTTATTTCTAACTTCTCACATCATACAGCACCAGCCACCAATTTATGTAAAAAAAGGATATGTGGGAGAGTGCCCTGGACACCTGAGTGTCAAAGAGCTTTCAACACACTAAAGAGGAGGCTTGTAAAAGCCCCAGTCCTCAAACCACCAGACTATTCCCAGGAGTTCATCATGCACACTGATGCCAGCCGGTATGGCTTGGGTGTGGTTCTATGGCAGAAAGGGCAAGATGATTGCCTCCATCTGGTAGTATGCCTGAGTCGCAAGCTATTGCCCAGGGAGCAGAAATACAGTGTTATTGAGCAGGAAGCCTTGGGAGTAGTATGGGGGTTAAATAAGCATAAGACATATTTGAGGGGGGCACACTTTCAGATGGAGACATTTCACAGTCCATTGGTCTTCATCCACAAGATGAAAGAGACTAATGCCAGGATTTTGAGATGGGCATTATCCCTACAAGATTTTTCATTTGATGTTAAATATATTAAGGGAAAAGAAAATGTATTAGCTGACTCCCTCTCAAGGTGTTTTGCTGAAGTAGAATAAAATGATAAGACAACGCCTAGCTGATAAGATGGGGAATAACATGAATTGTTTTGAACTTATGTCTTCTTTGTTTTCTCTCAAAGAAAGTGAGATGGATGTTCACTCTCTTTCTGCGTGGGTGTGTGTGTAAGGAAGAGACCTGTTTGTGTGTAAGCAGCAACACCGAAGAACTGAATGAGGGTAGGAGGGAAAGGATCGACCTTGCAAGTCATTGTAGGAACTGTCCAGTTCTTGGCTTCGCAAGAGCTGCACAGCTGAGATATCTTCATTAACAGATGGACTGGATAGAAGGATGGGTAGCGTCCTAACAGGTCCTTCCAAGGATAAAAGCCAAAGGGGGGCGGGGGCAGCAAAAAGCACACGTCTTTTGGGCAGGATTTTCCCTACCTTTTGGAGTTTATTTATTTATTTTATTACATTTATACTCCGCCCTCCCCGCAAGCGGGCTCAGGGCGGCTTACATAGGCACAACAGTGCAATAAAATACAACACGATTAAAACAATTTAGGCACCCAAAGTGCGATAAAATTACACAGTTAACCACTTAAAACACAATTAAATCTTACAGAATGCATCGGTGATTAAAATACTCACTCATTGTTATATATCACAGTGAGATCAGACGAACGGGGCGTGCTATGGGCCAAGATGTTCCGGATGGCTAATCAGCCCACCCTGACGGCACTGCTCTGCAGTACACGGGAGCTCATTCCACCAGGTAGGAGCCGCCACCAAAAAGGACCTGGCCCTTGTGGCAGCAAGCCTGGCCTCTTTAGGTCCTGGGGTCACTAGGCGGTGTTGTGACCCCGACCGAAGTGCTCTTTGGGGCCTGTATGGGGAAAGGCGGTCCCTCATGTATGCTGGACCCTGGCCATGTTTGAATAAGTTTCAGCTGATTTTAATGAGTATTTGTATTTTGGCAACCATTGAAGTACGTTGAATTTTCCTTTGTTCATCTAATTATTGTTAATCAAGATTGCCTTGCCTTTTCTTTTATAATAAAAGTACTTTTGCCTGATTTACTGAACTGGACTGTACAGCCTGAAGCCAACTATCCTGATAGAGAACCCAAGGCCTGCATCATACACATATGCTGTCTTAGTCCTTCCTTTGGAGTGCATAATTAGGGTTGCCGAGGTTATGAAATCCTTGGAGATTTGGAGGGTGAAGCCTGTGGGGAGTAGGATTTGGGAAGGGGAGGGACTTCAGCAGGGAATGATGTCATAGAGTCCACCTTCCAGAGCAGCCATGTTCTCCAAAGGAACTGATCTCTGTAGTCTGCAGGTCAGTTGTAATTCAGGGTCCCATCCTAGTGCATATCAATACCAAGATAATAGATCTCTTCTGCACAAGCTTGGCAAACAATAAAGAAAAGAGCAATAGTAGAAGAGCAGGAGAGGGTTTATGACTGTTAGTTGATCAGATGAGGAGTGTGGTTACCTCATGTCTTACCTGTGCTCCTTAGGCAAACGCATAGGCCCCAGATCTGCATACCAGCCTTCCTTTTGATTTCTGTAAGTCTCCGCTCGTCCTCCCACCCGCCCGCTGGCTTCAAGAACTGTTACCTGAAGCCAAAGAAGAAAACATTTACTTCCTTGACAGCTCTCACTCTTGGGCACTGTTGTGTACCCAGTGAGACCGTGCACGCGGTCGGGTCTGCACGTGGCCATGCAAAGGGCCCAACCTTCACTTCCAAGAGACAATAGCCTGAACAGATCCTAGCGCACACCTATCAGATGGCTAGGATCCGAGAAGGGACCTATGGGACTTGGGTGCACTGTAAATAGCCTATCACGGTTGTGGGTGTGTGTTTGGGTGTGGTTTGCTACGGGGATATAAGCCGGCCTGTGGCCCGGCTACTGGATCTCAAGTTCTCCTTTTGAATAATAAAGTATGAGCTGAAATCACTCTGCTATGCCTCAGTCTCAGTACTTTATAGGCACATTTCCATCATCTGGAGACAATTAGGGAGGACAGGTTGTCTCCTTAAACTGATGTAACGGCGTCTGGCTGACAGCATTGTTTGGCTGCATTGGTTCTTTTCTCTCTATACCGTATGTCCTGGGAATAGAGGTTCTCACATTGCATCTTCAGCTCTCATTCCCTGTCCTTCCCTCACTCTTGGGTCTCCCTCTCAGAAACAGGCACAGCGGATGAAATGGTACAGCTGTGACTGGACTGTACCAAGTCAGCTGCAACCCCCTTCCCCAAGCTGGATCAGTCTGCAGTGAATGGGGGTGTGACGGACTGCACCTTAAAAACTCATAAGTGCTGTATAGACTGTGAAGAGTTAATGCCTCACAGAGCCAGAGAGCCTTGAGTGACAGGGTGCTCAAACAAATTTGATTGGTTAGCGTCAGTTGAGCAGAAGAAGTTGGGAACTGATTGCTGAAGAGAATACAGTTTGAATGTAGCCCTGACTTTGGAAAGTTTAGCTCTGACTGAAAACAGTTTCATACTGACTGAGGACAGGGAAGTTGGGCAAGGAGGAGTGGCAGGATTGATGAAGACCTCCATTTGGGCCAGAAAAAAGGATAGATCTTTTAGTTAGATAAAAGACTCCCTGCCCAGTTGGAAAGGAATATAGCTCTAAAGAGTGGAGTGATTAGAGAAGGAATTTGGGTACTTGGTAGTGTATCCATGCCTTCTGAAACCTGAAGAGTCAGATGAACTCAAGAAACTGTACTGGAGTGTTTAGAATTAATTACCTCAGAGTTATATTTGATTCAGCTCAGACATTTTACCCCAGATTTCACCTGACCTTTTCTCCTCTACGTTGAATAAAATATTTATTTTTGAACTTTAAAAAAAGCCTTGTGTGCCATTTTCAGAAGTTTAAGAGGGTGATATTGTCTCTTCCCTCAAGTTCCTGTGCCAAGCCAGCAGCAAAATACAATTAAGTCACAGGGTGGGACAGCCACAGATCTTCAGCAAAGAAGGGAAGAGGAAAAAATAGAGGGAAAACCAAGTATCTAAGTGAGGGAACAGGGCTAGGTTGTCATAGGGGGAATGAACCTTTTCTGGTCAAGCTATTTTCCTTACCTCAAACAACCTCCTGGAACTATATGACTCCTTGGGGAAAACTTATAGGAAACACACATAACTTCTGTAAGCAAATCCAGTAGCACCTTAGAGACCAACAAGATTTTGGGGGCATGACCTTTTCTGAGTCAAAGGTCCCTCTGTCAACTTCTGTGTTTCCCTTAGTGAGTCATAGCAGGTTGGTGTGTATGTGTGTTGAGGTCACGAATCACACAACAGCACAAGAGACGGCTTCACTCTGAAATGGGCCTCCATGATGGCTGAGAGCCATTGTGGTGCTGTTGTTAGAGTGTCATACTAGGATCTGGGAGACCCAGGTTCAAATCTCTACTCTGCCATGGAATCTCGCTGGGTGACCTTGGGCCAGTCACACACTCAGCCTAACCTACCTCACAGGATTTTTGTGAGGATAAAATGGAGGAGAGGAGAATGATGTAAGTTATTTTGGGTCCCCACTGGAGAGAAAGGCGGGTTATAAATAAAGCAAATAAACAAGTATTTCTCAAGAGAAATGTCTCAAAGGTTCATTCATGGATTTCCCACTGACTTGTCCAATTTGATGCTTAGCAACAGGGACGATTTACTCTTTTGATCCCGCCCTCTTCTCTTTTCCTGGCTGACTCAACTCACGATAGCATGAATTTAGGGCAAACAAATAACATGCAATAATTATTTTGGCTGTTGTTATTTTTCCTTGAGAAAAGTGGCCACAAGTTCAGTCAGGGCCTTACCTTGTGCCCTGCCTCTGTGAGTACATGGGCTGCGCTGAGTCCTGCCATCCCTGCACCCACGATCAGCACATGCTTACGGTGCATTGGCTTCTTCAGCCCATACTTGGCTATCTCTAGGAATTCTTCATAACCTGGATCTCTGAAGCATTTTGCCAGTGGGCTTTCTTGGCCGCTGCAGCTTAGAAGTGTGACTAAGAACCACAGCGAGGAGAGCACTGGGATAGAGCAACAAATACAGAAATTAAAACACAATGAAATTGGTTTTAGTTGTACATTTTCCTCTTTGCCCGCTTCCAGCGGATTCCTTGTTGTCCATGGCCAGTTCAGCATTAAAAAGAACAACAGCAAAACCTCTTCATGCAGCATATACTTGATGGGATTTGCTGTTGTGATGGCTATTACCATACCATAATCAGCTTTTAAAAAGGGGATTAAGCATACGCATGGAGAACAGGTCTATCAGTTCCTACTAGACATGAGGACTGAATGGAACTTCCACATTCACAGGCAGTCCAACTTTGAATTAAGGTGGCCAACATCCAGGTTGGGCCTGGAATTCTCCCATAATTACAATTGATTTCCACTACAAAGATCAGTTCTTCTGAAGGAAACAGAGTGGCCAAACTCCAGGGAGTAGTTGGAGATCCCCCACTATCACAACCAGAGGTCATTTCGGGGGGGGGATCACGGGGGATCGCAGTTCCCCCGGGTAAGGTGTGGGGGGCGGGGGCACACGACGAAGCCACACCCCCTGCTTCTGGCCGCCCCGCTTCCGGCCCTCATTCAGCCAGGAGGAGGCAGGAGAAGAGGGAGGGTAAGTTGCTTCCTCCCCGTCTCTCCCCACCCCTGCTGGCCTGGGGCCAGGGAGGGCCTTGGCGGGGCTTCCTCGCACTCCCGCCGGCCTTGCAGGTCCACTGTCGGGCCTTATGATGTCAGGGGGTGTGGCATATGCTAATGAGTTATGCTAATGAGTTCCCGTAGCTCTTTTTCTACGAAAAACTGATCTCCAGGTGATTGAGATCAGTTCACCTGGAACAAACAAACAACCTTTATTGGCATAACAACCGTATTATAACAGGGAGGAAACAGTCTGAATAGTCAAGGCCCTGTCTGCTTATACGTTGCTCGCCTCCTAGCTGCAAGGTACACAAATTTGGCCACAGTTTCAATCACAATTTGGTTCCGAGTAGATAATAAAAAATAATTTTGCATCCATCAGATTTCCCTGCTTGCTCTCTCAACAAGGGATCAATAAGTGTGGAACATATAGCAAGTTAATAAGTACAGAACAAAAAAAAATGTTCAAGGCTCTCTATGTCCCACTGATTTAGGGCTGCAAAGTCCCCCCGGGGAGTGGGGATTCCCCCACTCTAAGGGCCCTCTATCCACCAGTCCAGATCTGGCCGTTGAGGGGAACCCCACCCCCAAGTGGCCAGATTGGGCCAACATGCCTGGCGTAATGACATAGCTTGGAAGTGACACCATCATGCTGGGCACTTCACCGGGCGATGCTCTGGCAATCAGCCTGAAAACTCTATGGTACCATAGAGTTTTCTGGCCAATTGCCAGAGCGTTGCTCGGCGATGTGCCCAGCGTGATGGCGTCACTTCCGGGCTATGTCATCACAGCACGTGCATGCTATGCACGTGCGCGAATGTCCCGGCCAGGGACCCCAACTTCCCCGCTAAACAAAGGTAAGCATTTGGCAACCCTACACCGATTATGTGTGCATAGCCTGTTAGCGTATGGTATTTTATGAAATCTCCCATAGAGAACCGCAGAGTGTAGCACATTGAAATGGGCTAATGAATAAGCTCTGCTATAGTGGGGGGCTGTTAAATGGGTTGAATACTCTGGCAGCACATATACTAAAATTTGAACAAAACAGAGAAGATTAGCATGGCCCTGTGCAGTTCACTTGGGGAAAATGACTGCTTTGCAAGGTGGATTCTATGGCATTGTACCCTATTGAAGTCCCTCCCCTCACCAAACCCTGCCCTCCTCAGGCTCCTCCCCCCAAATCTCCAGGTATTTCCCAATCTAGAACTGTCAACCCTAGAAGGAAATGGCAACTTCAGAGGGTAGACTCTATGATATATCATAGATTCTATACATAATCTCTTCCCAGATTCCCCCCCATCCACAGGCACTGCCCCCAGGTCTCAAAAAAATTTCCTCAGGTGGACTTGGCAACCCTACTGAATATCAGTATTTGGGGGAGGGACAGTAGGCAAGTCTCTTGCCTGCTTGTCCTACTGCCAGAGGTCATTTCGGGGGGGGATCACGGGGGATCGCAGTTCCCCCGGGTGAGGTGCAGGGGGCGTGGCACATGACGAAGCCCCGCCCCCTGCTTCTGGCCGCCCCGCTTCCAGCCCTCATTCAGCCAGGAGGAGGCAGGAGAAGAGGGAGGGTAAGTTGCTTCCTCCCCGCCTCTCCCCACCCCTGCCTGCCTGGGGCCAGGGAGGGCCTTAGCGGGGCTTCCTCGCACTCCCGCCGGCCTTGCAGGTCCACCGCTGGGCCCCTGATGTCAGGGGGTGTGGCATATGCTAATGAGTTATGCTAATGAGTTCCCTTAGCTCTTTTTCTACGAAACGACCCCTGCCTACTGCAGCGTTTTTGTCAACCACCTGGGAAAAAATGTCCTGCCCCATTAAGAGAGGCTTAATAGAATGCTCTTTACTTCAGTTTTTCTCCATGCCTGTTGGCAACCTTTTGCAGGAATTTTAGTTTAAATGTTTAAAAAGTGTAGCTTAACGCCATTCTTATTTCATCACTAAACCTTATGACAGTGCTCTGTAATGGACAGTGCAGATCCACTCTCACCTCTGCTGAATGAAATATAGCCCGTTCATAATAAACACCTATTTCATATACGAGCAGTCTAGTCCCGACATGTCCCTGCTGTCTCTTTCAAGCAATCTAAGGGAAAGCAATAGTTCTGCTGATCTCTTTCTGTTTAATCTTAGCATTATCTAGATTCATTTTCAATGGACATAAAGTCGGAACAACTAATTGATGAACAGAGTGATCCTTAAAATATCTTTGAAAATTAATCCCAGACCTAGCATATTCAGAACAGTGTGCTAACAGACAGGTAGGAATATTACTAGAGTGAAATATCAATAAAAAGCATTCAAAACGTAATGGACCAGGGATTCATTCAACCTCGATAAGATCAATAGAGGATGGTCTGGTTTTGAGAAAAATGCTAGATGTTTCCTAGCATACCATCTAGTGGACCAGTTAATATATCTCCCTTGGTAGGGAAAAATGTTGGCAACCACACATTTTGGTTCATAGATAAGAGAAGCACTCTCAGTCTTCTTATTGGCTGCAGATACAGGAGTTTAAGACTCTCGCACAGTCATCTTCCCTTTGGCTTCTCAGGTTCTTTTGTTGATTAGAAAGTTCCTTTAAGGGAGAGTCATTCATTCCAGACCTTGAAAAGTAAGCTGTTATCTTGTCAAGCTTCTCGTAAATTAGCTGTAGTGTCTTAGCTATTAAGTTTGTTTGGGTTGCCAATAAAGACAAATCTTCAGGCTTGCTAGGCTGACATACTGGAGATGGAGAGTGGTGATCATGAGTGCTATTGTTTAAAATCAGAGACTGTTCCAAAGAAAGGGTGGTGTCCTCCTCCTGGTGAGCAAGGCAGGCAAATCTATTAGGGTCAAAATAGTCCTCCAATCTTGTTTGTTTGCTCACTGAGATATCACATTCTTTCTCAAAGGGATAGGATTGTTTCTTTCCCATATCAAATCCTAATCCCAATATTTGCTTTCCAAATGAAAACTTTTGTGGACCTTTGCGGGCCTTTGCAAGTGTTTGCTGTACTACGGTTTCACCGTTCCAGCGCTAATTATTTGCTGCACCTGGTTGCTGCACCTGGATCTCAACTTGCTACTTTAAAGGAGAGCTTCTTTATTCAATATTGTGATAAAGAAGTAAAATTATCATCCAGAGATTCTGTTGTTATAGATAGTGTTGTACCATGAATAATCCAGCTACAGTAGCAAGCAGCAAGCTTTAGAAGCTCCAAGACGCCGACATACTCTTAGCTTCTCGCTTGTTAGTTAAACAATTAGATAAGGAAGTAAACTTATCAACCCAGTGTGCTGGTAAGTATAATTTCAGTGTGCGCTTCAAGGAGGATAGATCACTTCTCCATATAAATCCTATTCAAATATTCAAAAATTCAAGAATTCCATAAAACATGTATAAAGAATTATAATTTATCTTTACAGTCTTTCAAAATTCTTTTTAGATGGTATCTTACCCCAGCAAAGCTTTCACATATAGTCCCATCACAATCACCACAATGCTGGAAACGTGGCTCTAAAGGCACTTTTTGTCACAACTGGTGGGATTGCCCCTATGTAACAGATTTTTGGGAAAAGATCTTATTGAAAATTAGATTTTTAACAGGATATTTACTACCAAAAGATCCTGCTCTTATTATCTAAAATGTATGGGACTTTTTTGTCCCAATGTGCAGTGGCATAAGAACATAAGAGAACATAAGAGATGCCAATGTTGGATCAGGCCAAAGGCCCATCCAGTCCAACACTCTGTGTCACACAGTGGCCAGAAATACCAGGTGCCATCAGGAGGTCCACCAGTAAGCGCCAGCAGCCTGGTTCCTTCTCGGGACAAGTGGAGACCGTCTCGCCTGTACAGCTCCCTCTTGTTCGAAAAAGTATCCCAGTGCCTAACAAACCTGAACCCTTCCCCCCTACACCATCGTCTCATCCACGCATTGAGACTCCTGATCAGAGGATGGCTCTCTAACAGCTCTGGCTGGCTTGCTGGCTCTTGCCCTAGCCAGGGCCGGCCCCAGCTTATTTTGCACCCTAGGCGAGGATCCCTTCTGGCGCCCCCCCC
>NW_015177038.1:468224-468452 GCF_001447785.1 Gekko japonicus | reverse complement strand
CCTTCCATAAGCCCTTTTTACATTTTGGGGGTTACCTCTAAGCCTTCAATCCTAGGCACACTTTCCTGGGAGTCAGGCCCACGAGAGGATTTAATTTCTGACTAAACTTGTTTAAGGATGAGCTGCTCAGTGCTCTAAGTGCAGTCACAAAAAGTAAACTGTGAACTAAAATAGATTCAGGTGGGGTAGACCTGTTGGTCTGAAGCCGCAGAACAAAGTCTGAGTCCA
>NW_015177038.1:451299-467260 GCF_001447785.1 Gekko japonicus | reverse complement strand
GGGGGGGCTGAACAGAGAGAGAGCGCCCTGAGAGAAAGCACCCCGGCCTCGCTGCTGGCATGAGGGGTGGGCGGGGCGGCAGAAGGACGTGTGAGGCGGGCCGCCGGAAGTGTTGGCCGGAGGGGGGGCTGAACAGAGAGAGAGCGCCCTGAGAGAAAGCACCCTGGCCTCGCTGCTGGCATGAGGGGTGGGCGGGGCGGCAGAAGGACGTGTGAGGCGGGCCGCCGGAAGGTGGAAAATGAAAGGGAAACAGCCAGGCTTCTTCTGGGCTGGCAGCACACGGGGGGGATGGGCCAGAGGGGCGCTGAGGCGCCCACAAAGCTTGCGCTGAAAGTTGCTTACCACCCTTCAGCCCTCGCGGCAGAGAGAGAGCGCAGGAGAGGAGCGGGCGCCTGGTTAGGGCGGCAGTGGCGGGGCGCAGTTTGGCGCCCCTGAGAGCCGGCGCGCTCTAGGCGAGCACCTAGCTCGCCTAGTGGGCGAGCCGGCCATGGCCCTAGCCGGTAACAGTACGCTTGTATATAGAAATAACCTACAAGAATTTGCAGTTTTGTACATATGGACTGAGATGTCACTACAGCCTGGCATCAGATGTAGTGGGCTGGGCACTGCCCCTGTTTTGGCTCCTCTGTAATACTCAAGGCCAATCAGGGCTATGTGGTGTTCACCAAGAGTAAATTCTTCAGCAGCAGTGAATGGATATGCAAGCAAGCGTTGCACAACTCTATTGGTGACTGGTGCAATCTCTGATGGCCATGAGACAGTATCTTCATGATGTCTGCGGAAGACTGGCATTTGGTTGTCCTTGACCTGAGAACTGCACTGTGCACACTGATCCTTAATGCTTCCGATCCAAGGGATGCAGACACAATTGAACAAGAAGAAAGAAGAAGAAGATGGCAAAGAAAAAGGCAAAGAAGAATAGTTGGATTTATACCCCGCCCTTCACTTGGAGTCTCAATGCGGCTTACAATCTCCTTCCCTTCCTTTCCCCACAACAGACACCCTGTGAGGTAAGTGGGGCTGAGAGAGCAGCTCTGAGAATGCTGTGACTGACCCAAGGTCACCCAGCTGGCTGCATGGGGAGAAGTGGAGAATCAAACCCGGTTCTCCAGATCAGAGTCTGCCACTCTTAACCACTACACCAAAGAACGTCAACTTCTCCTCGGGAAAGATCTGAATTGCAAAATTCATCAGGCATTCACAAACACAGATGACTAGAGATAGTGAAATCATGCCAAGGTGTTAAGCAAGTTCAGGTTGTTGTAATTTAGGAGTGAACTTTTAACGTCATCACGTATCATTACTATTTTATATGTTTTCTCCACCCTGTTCTTTAGTTCCTTGATGTTTAGGTGTGGTTGGCTGCCAAGAACATGCTTTACCAGACTGGCTTGCATCTTCAGCTGCACCCCGGCCTAGGAAGCAAGAATCTAGCGGGAATCATTCATTCCTTAGCTATATCCAGACTAGACTGCAATAACACATGAGCCTTTATTGCCCAGTGGTTGTGGGACTAGGAAGGGGTGGGGAACCTGTGTTCAAAGTTATTTATTTGATTGTTTTTAATGATTATAAAAATGTGATTTTATTACATATGTTTTAGTTTATTAGCTGCTTTGGTGGCCCATGTAAGGGCAGGAAAGTGGGATATAAATTTTGTTAATTTTGTTATTTATTCATTTATTTTATTATGTTATTCATAGTCCACCCTTCTCACTGAGACAAGGCAGATTATGTAATGTAAGCCTGTACAATCAATAGAATGAGGAGACTTAATAAAGTTATTAAGAAGTCGGTTTCACAGGAAAATCCTACGCTTAAGATCTAGTTCTGCCTCCTTATCTGGGAGACTATAAATGTACTTGGGAGAAGTGACCACCCTACCACCAAAATTCTGCTTTTGCTGTGTCCTGAGATCGTACAATAAAGAATTCAACAGCTTTGGAAATTATTTTGAGTCTCTTTCTTCAACAACACAATGCAAGAAATGGTATGACATAAGTCAAAATATAGTGAGAGCAAGATTTTAAGAAACCATTCAGCAACAGGTAATGTAGTAAAGTCCACACCCTGACCTGAGTAGTCCAGGCTAGTTTGCTCTTGTCAGATCTCAGCCCCGGTTAATACTTGGATGGGACACCTCCAAGGAAGCCCCAGATTGCCACACAGAGGCAGGCAGTGGCAGATCACCTTTGTCTCTTGCCTTGAAAACCCTACAGAGAGGCCATTAAGTCATTTGCAACTTGGCAGCGCTTTCTGCCAAAGGTGCCACAGCACTTTTCTCTACGGGCAATTCTGCACCTAGCCTTCGCTCCACGTTTTCTCAACTGGAAATAAAAAGTGCAGGTCGAAAGCATATTCAAATACCCCAGAAGCAACACTGTACTGACTGCAAAGTCACCCCTGAATGGCCATAAATCTATGCAGAAGGTACCATAAAATCCAATGATCAAAGAAAGCGAAAAAGGCATGGAGTGTGGAGGGTACCACAAAATTCGATGATCAAAGGAGCATGCAACGCAGAGGGGAATTTCTGTTCCAAAGTGGGTTTGGTAAAACAACGGAGGGAAAAGCCAATGCAGAATCAGCCTATGTCGAAGCTGCTTTATTGTATCCCAGTGGAGATGACCCATCTGCCTGTTGACTCATTGCCCATCGACCTCTGTGTGAATGCCAAGTCATCTGCATAGTGTGACTATGTGGAGGAAGTGCCTGTCCATAATCACCTCCCAGTGATCAGTGATGCCACTTTCCAAACACGTTTGTGTTCCTCCATGAATTTGCACTGTGGAAACAAGTACTGAGCAATCACTTGGAGATGGGGGACAGGGACAGTGCGCTCATGTTCATTCTTCCTCCCTGCACAGTGAATCAACATGCGCATGGGTCATCTGCACGGGGCCACTGACTCAGACCATTACTCTATCAAGGTCAGTGTTGTCTACTCTGATGGGCAGCAGCTCCCCAGGATTTCAGGCGAAGATCTGTTACGTCATCAGCTACCTGATCCTTTAAGTGGACATGGGAGGGATTGAGTCTGGCACTTTCTGTGGGAAAAACAGATGCTCTACCACTGAGCCACACCCTTGACTGGCCACTCTCTCAGATTAACCTAACTCATAAGAACATAAGAGATGCCAATGTTGGATCAGGCCAAAGGCCCATCCAGTCCAACACTCTGTGTCACACAGTGGCCAGAAATACCAGGTGCCATCAGGAGGTCCACCAGTGGGGCCAGGACATAAGAAGCCCTCTCACTGTTGCCCCCCGCCAAGCACCAAGAATACAGAGCATCACTTGCCCCGGAGCCCCTATCTATACCTTGTGGCTAATAGCCATTGTTGGACCTCTGCTCCATATGCCTATCTAATTCCCTTTTGAAGCCATCCATGCTTGTAGCCACCTCCACCTCCTGTGGCAGTGAATTCCATGTGTTAATCACTCTTTGGGTTAAGAAGTACTTCCTTTTATCCGTTCTAACCCGACCGCTCAGCAATTTCATGGAGTGCCCATGAGTTCTTGTATTGTGAACTCAATCTACTGTTGTAAAGATCAAATGGGGGATAGGAGAATTGTGCTCTGAACTCCTTCGATGAAGTGTGGGATACAGTTGTGACAGATGACTGAAGATAATGTAGTTTATGTGGGGCTGCCCTTGAAGAGAATCTAGAAATTGTAGGCGATGCAGAATATGGTAATGATTGCTAACCAGGGCAAGCCAGATGATGCATTTGCCTATCTTAGACCAATGTCATTGGCTGCCGGAATATTTCTGGAACCAATTTAAAGTGCTGCTTTTGACATTTGAGCCCTAAGTAGTTTGTGTCCAGGAAGAGTAAAATACTGCCTGTTTCCATACAAGATTATTTGCACTTTAAGCTCCGTGTCTTAAATTGGCCCAGATCCTTCGGTCAGAATTGAATTAAAGAGTGAACTTAAATACATTGTCTTATAGGTGGCAATGGTCACCAACATCTTGAACAGAACATGTGCTATCATCCCAAATAGTAGCCCATTGTTGAGGTCACACTCACACCTCCTGTTGATCCTCACTATATACCTTGATGTCATAACAATGCTGGAATTCATATGCAGATTGTTTTATTATTTTTTATTTTTAAAATTATTTTTAAAATAAAAATTTATTAAATTTTTATAAACAAATTACAAAACACAGAAGTGAACAAATTTGAGCAGCAAGATATAACATTGTGGATATAAGGTAAGTATGAGCATATGCATACATATTGGTGACAAGGTATTATAGTTCAATTATAAAGCATTAACTTGTATTTCGCTTCAGAGATTCATATGCAGATTTGATAGTATGAAGCTTGGACTCAGCAGGGACTTGGGGTGATTAGCTTGCTAGAAAAAGTAAGTGTTCCCCTTAAGAGGTTTAGGTACATTATTCAAATTTACCCTACTTTGCCAAGTCATCCACAGTCAGGGTGGTTCAAGCATATGATAAGTGGCTTGGTTACTGAATCTGTGCTCTGAAATGTAATGTCACACATCCTGTCCTTGGAAACAGCACCTTCTCTTTGTAATAACTCCCCACACAGAAACAGACTTGTATCTGAAGTTTTGGGTATATAACTTGCCAACTGAATGTAACACTTCAGTCATGAAATGGCCTCTGGCTTCTCAAAGTTCTGTCACATTAATGCATTGGTCTGTAGCAGACTAACATACTTATCTCTCTGGAAGTGTGGTGTGTTTTCAGAAGGAGACTCATGTTCTTCATAATGTCTGCCCTGTAGTATGACTAGTGGTGGAAAGCACCATCAATTCACAGCTGATTGATGGCAACCCTATGGGGTTTTCAAGGCAAGAGATGTCCAGAGGTCGTTTGCCATTGCCTGCCTCTGTGCCGTAACCCTCATCTTCCTTGGCTGTCTCCCATCCAAGTACTAACCAGGGCTGACCCTGCTTAGCTTCCAAGATCTAATGAGTTCAGGTAGCCTGGCCCATCAGGGTGTAGCATGTCCATTATTTCCTAGGATAACTGGGAGCGGTGGCGCAGGCAGTAAGAATGCCTGCAAAGTAACATCAATGAACAGCCAGTACGGCTGTTCGAAACCCACCGTGGTCGGGGTGAGCTCCCGGCCCACGTCCCAGCTCCCGTCCACCCAGTGGTTCGAAAGCATCATAAATGCAAGTAGATAAAGTGGGTACCTGCCCTAGGTGGCAGGGGGCACCCCTCCTCCTTTTGAAGGAGAGGGTTCGGCGGCGGCAACGATGGCGGCAGAGCAGTTCCTGGCGTCCCGGTGGAGCAATGTCGGAAGTGGAGCCCGGAGAAGTGGAGCCTTGAGAGCGTGGTGACGTGCGGCGCAGCGCGGTGGAGCCACCTGTGGACAGTAGCCGGAGCTGCAGTCAACACAGAACCACGCACCAAGACGAGACCTGCCGGAAGAAGCTGCTTGGGGAAGATCGGCTCCAGGAAGGTCACCGGGATGCCAATATCTGAAGCCGTGAAAGGAAGCCGGATGACAACTAGCCTGGGGTGCTGGTAGGCAGTCACCACCCTGTAGATAATGTGGCCCTAGTTAGGTTAATTGGTTGGTTAGAACCACTATGTAAACCACCCAGAGACCCTTCAGGGTCAGGGCGGTATATATGCTGAAGGTATAAATAAATAAATATAAATAAATAACATCCTTTCTGCAGATATACCATATGCTAAGATAACACAAACATTTCCCGCATGACCAGTCTGTCTTGTTGTTAGCACAAAACTAACATTACGGGAAGCAGAATCTCAAAAGGGGAAGCACCACATCACACAAGATCATGTACACCCTTCTTCCACATGGGATGTGTCACCTAGCTCTGCCTTTCCCCTAGCACATCTGCATAAGTGCTGTCTGATCTGCAAGATGTTCAAACAAATTAGATCAAATACTGGAGATTCTTTTTTGGGGGGGCACACACCATTAGGTAGATCAGCCCATGAACCTGTGTCACTTTACTAGGAAGTTTCCTTGGACAAGTTTCATTGAGGTTTGTACAGTAGGAACTGTGCAAGAGGAGCTTAACTTCCAGTACAGACATTTTTTCCTCATAGGTACAAATTCCCCATTGAAACAACTTCCTCATATGTTTCGCCTAGAGCAAAGGCTAAATAAAGCACGCAGACAAAAGTTAGCATCACTGCAGATGATCAGACTTTGATGATCAGACATTTTCTGAGGTTGTTTCTTAAAATCCAAGCTGACATTATAAAAGGCAATTGTCAGAAACTGGTGAGAGACTATTTCAATCTCTATCTAACATTCACCTTTTCTCCAACAAGAGAACTTCAAAGGGAGACTTCCAGCATGAAACTGATGAATAACAACCTAGTAGTTTGATATGGGGAGGGAAGGCGGTGTGGTTTAGCCCGATCTTGTCACTTCTCAGAAGCTAATCAGGGCGGTTACTTGGATGGGAGATCACCAAGGAAGGCTCGGCAGATGAAGGCAATGGTGAACCACCTCTGCTTCTCACTTGCCTTGAAAGCCCCTTGCTGGGTCACCATAAGTGGATTATGAGTTGATGCTACTTAGGTACATATGTAGTTTGATACCATCTCTGAGAATTTAACATGATCTGGGGCTCCTTAGTTATTGCAAGTCTTATCTACCATAACAAAGCATTCAAATTATCACCAGTGACTGCTACTGTGAGTGGTCTTTGTCCTTTTCTTGTTTACATTTGAAATGTATATAATTACATCACTGCTTTGTGTATTCCATGGCCCTTTAACTCTGCTGTTTACAGCATTTCCCACAACATATGTCCTACAAAGTGGGGCTCTGGCCCACAACAATTTATGCTAGAATACAAATTTGTTGGTCTTCAGAGTGCCATAAGACTCCTGCTTACATCTTAAGTGAAACTGATTTATTTAAAGATATTTGTATAAAGCATCAGCCTGCTAGTTTTATACCTTCTTCATGCCACTAAATCCAACAACATCTACAGTAGGGAATGCTGATAAAAATGGAATGAAGATATTCAGATGAAGAGAATTTTGTTGAGACTACGACTGTCCACCAATTAAATATTTATGTTTGTTTGTTTAAATAACAAGCACCTTCCTGTTAAAGGAAATTTGACCATTTAATAAACCAACGCTACCACTCATTGTCAGAAGAATTTTAATATTTTCTTTGTCATTACCAGTTACAGTAATGCCAGATGACCTCAAACAACAAGAGTGACTCTCAGTCCCATTGGTTAAAATTGGCTTCCAGTAATTAATGAGAATAATAAATAATACTGAAATCCATTAATACCTTCTACCAAGTCAAGAGAATGTCAAAGGACTTCCAGTGCTGACTTCGAATTCAGCAGTTTCTCCCCCCTCCTCCCAGGGCTGAACAAGGACCTGGACCTCCTCAGCCATTAAAAGTGTAAACTAGTTTAACAGAACTAAATGGTTTCTACATGGAAATGATACTTGGGAATTCTACTTTCCCTGCAACCATCTGAATTTGAAATAATTACATCTTGCCCTGTCTTTCCTGTATTTTATGGACCTTTGAGGCTTCTGTTTATTTTCTCCCCCATAAATCATATGCATATGCTTGCCTAGAGAAGATCCATGCAGCATGTATCTAATGAAGTGGGCTGTAGCTCACCAAAACCTATGCTGAAATACATTGTGTTAGTCTTTTCAGGCGCCCCAAGACTCCTGGCTATTTTTGCTGCAACAGACTAACATGGCTGCCCCTCTGGAATCAAGTCCTAGCTGAGATTCACTCCCCTGCAAACGACTACAGTGATACTTGATATAACACATATCACAGAGCACAGAAAGACAGATCTTGCCCTATGGCTTCCATTCTAAAATCTGAGCAAAGGAAGTACAGGCCGGGGTGGTTATTTGCAAAAGCAAGCAAGCAAACAAACAAAAAACCCAGAAAGCAAAAGCCAAAACCAACAAAATTAAAATGCATCAATTTCTGAAGAGCAAGTAGAGTGAAATAGAATACTGGAAATGTATGCTTAAGATGAAAAGCAACCAGCAATTCTGGTGGTGCTTTCTTTGGCACAGTATTACTTACGAAAGATACCCATGTGTCTTCACCCTCGGGATCCTGGACAGTGAAGTTTGGCAGCGGTGAGTTCTTTGCACAGTGGTGCTCTCCAGAGGCTTTTATAGCAGACCAAAGGAAGAGGGTAAATCATGGAAGCACCTGCTGTCCTGTTCTTCCTTCTCCTCCCATTATAATTAATTATTGTGCAAAGTAATAGAATTCTCCCTAACAGTTGGCTCTGCTGGTTGCATTGGTTCATCTTTGCATAACCAGTCAACCTATTAGGATATTTTAATACCGCACTTCCTTCCTCCAAGAAGCTCAGAGCAGTGCACAGGCGAATTTCTATCTTCCTCCTTGTATCCTCGCAACAGCTTTGTGTGGTATAGTAAGCTGAGAAAGATCAAAGGTCACTTGGCAAGCGTCTTGATAAATATCTCCCAGATATCGATCTATACCACATTAACTACCAGACCAATCACCCACTTTATTAAGACTGGTATTTATTTCAATTCTCTCTCCCTTCTCACATTTATAAATTTGACCCTGACCACTCTCGTGTCCCTCCAAGCAAATAATCAATTGTCCAATCTACCACTAGCTTTTAAGACTATTGAGTTAAATTAACCAATTACAGAAAAGGTTAGGGTATTAAATGTAGAGGGCTGAGATTTATGGTTGCATTTGGAGCAAATCTTTTTTCAGTGTATGATCACAGGAAATGGGACTAGAAATCCCTGGAATCATCTTCACGCAGCTTTTGATTAACTTGTGGACTTCACAAGATGTGGCGCTGGCCACTCACTTAGATAGCTTTAAAAACAGGAAAGATTGGTCAAAATCATGAAGGAGAGCTGTAAATGACAGCTTGATGAAACATCCATATTCAGAGGCTATGAACAAATGAACAGGGAAAGCTGTTGGTGGCATGTCCTGGTTGTGGGTTTTCTAGAGGCTTCTGTTTTGGAACCAGGAGGGTGTACTTGATAAGACCTCAGGCTAGACTAGCAGAGTTCTAAACAAACAGTGGCTCTCTGCATACTTATTCTGGAAGCCTTTCTCCTTAATTAGATACATGTATGTGGAGGCATTCTGCAGTTTCTCAGTTCTTCTTCACTTTGAGAATCATTTTATGGGAAGACAAGTTGAAATCCTCTAAACCAAAACTCAGGGGTGCACAACTCGAATAATTACCTTAGTGAGAATCAAACTTGATGAGAACTAAATGGACCCCATTGTGAAAGGCTATGGCATCATCAGCCCTCACCCCATGACATCATGATGCCTTGCCCCATAAACCTGAGATGCTGGGAATTTGGCAGCTCTTAGGGTTCAAATAGATGCAGTGAAGATTGTGCAACACGTTCTGTCCAGGAAATGCAAATTACAGACTTACACAGCCTCACTTTGCCTTGGGGCTGTGTAGGAAAGTGAGGGGGGGTGTTACCTATTCCAAACTGGTCTTCTTTGTTTGTTATTAGAATTTTAAAGGTGGAAGAGTGTTTTTGGAGAACATGGCTTATCTCAGTATGTTAGCCGGATTGCCTCACGCTAATAGCGTTCTTAGGGGAATTCTGATATTAAGAGAGGCAATGGGCAAATAAGGGATCAATCACCTTTGTATACAGGGGTCCCGCTTCTTCCAGACACACCAAAAATAGATGCTGAGACTGACATCAGTATAAGATGGTTTTGTTTACTGAAGGTATTTCAAACATACAACAGCACAAGCACACGTACAATTATACAGCATCTAGGAAATATAGATAGAGGAGAATAGCACATTCGCATTAGCAGGATGTTCCGTTGAGGGGCAATACTTTACCTGTCCATGGTGAGATGGAGCGAACCTCAGGAAAAATGAGGGGACTATAGGGAGTTGGGGTTCGTGTCCTGAACCGGCAGAGGCACGAGGAGACTCTGGCTGCATAACCAAGAGTCAGAAATTTAGGGTGAGGGTAGGAGGGGGGGGGTCAAGAGAGCGAGCGAGCAAGAGAGCGAGCTGGTGCTGGGTGCCCTCTTTTATAAGGAGTTTGAGGGGTGGGCTAGGCTTGGCCACCTCTCTTGGCACACCTCCTGCTGGTCCGTTCTGAAAACATGCTGACTGGAACTGGGGTCGAAGGTGTAAGGGGATGGACAATGTTGGACCTAATGAAAAACTAGTCTGGACAGTGGCACCTGATGGGATTATGAACCATGCGACCAGAGCCATTGTTCTCTAGTTGTTTTATGGTTGTAGTTTCGACTAGGTGATGTATTAGGTGGGGGAAGAGAATGTTGTCTACGTGCAAGGAAGGGGATTCTTTTTTTTTTAATTTATAATTTTTATTTTCAATAACAACCAAAACAACACAGCTTAAGTAACATAGTTTGTCTAACTTTACATGACTTGCATATTAAAAAGCAATAAAAGCATTTAATAGAGCATTTATACAAAGCTTATATGTGTTTTCATGACGTTTTTTAATCATTTATTCAGGTGTCTTAACAACCTAACCTATTATAAACTCAACCTTCCCTCCCCCCCACCCCCCAAAAACATTTCTAAACGTTCTAAAATCAACATAAACATAGGAAATACAGGAACCAGCTTTACATAGCTGGTTAGATAGCCCAATGCTATCACCTGTTTCCCTAAAACTAGGAGCTACAAACTTTTACAACTCCCCCCGTTCCCCCTTCCCCAGTCATATTAAAGCATTTCAAACTACCCATTCAAAAGCATACAATATGTTTCCATTGTGTAATAATTATAAAGCTTGTCTGCTTCCAGTATATACTGGAAGTTTGCTGGATTTCAATGGAGACAATGGAAATAAGTTTCTTCTTTTAAAAGATCTTTTGCCTCCCTCTGGTTCCATTGGAGTTTCTGTTTGCAGAGCTTGCATTAGCTGTTTTCCACTTTCTTCATCGTATGCATAAAAATGCTTGCCTTGATAATAAACATAAAGTTTACCAGAGGGTAACCATCGATATTTTTGCTTTAAATCCTGCAGCTGTTTGGTGGTTACTTTTAATTTTTTCCTGATCAGCAAAGCGTCTCTCGGGACATCCGGATAAATGGAAATTTGTTCTCCCATATATACAAAAGTTTTAGCATTTTGTGCCTCAAGTAGAATCCTTCTCCGTACTCTTATATCAGGTATTGTTATAAGAATGTCTCTTGGAGTATTTCGTTTAGTGTTATAATTAAGTCCTATACGAGTTGCATTAGTGATAATTGGAAATACACCTTCCTCAAGCTTCAATGCATTTGCTATGAAAGAGGCTACAAAAGAAATTAAATCTTCATTACCTCCTGCCTCCTCCGGAAATCCACGTAATTTCAAATTTGCAGCTTTTTGTTGAGTTTCCACAGTCAGTAAACGGTCTGTAACAGTAGATACATGCTCAGATAAATGTTTGATATTTGTCTGATTTTCTTTGCTATGCTCCAGCGCTGAATCTGCTTTCTCCACTGCTTGTGATACAGAGAGTTTAATTTCTTCAACATGTGATGTAAGTGTAGTTATACGATTGATCAGGCTAGTTTCCATAGTCTTTAAGTAATCCAAAATTGTTGAGTCGGATGTCTGTTGTATGCTGCTCTCTGCCGGTTTTGCTATCGTCGCCATTTTGTCTTCGGTATGCTTGTTTAGGCCTCGTTTTTTCTCAGCCTCAAAAAGATCCTTAAGTAGCCGAGAATTACTGGAAACCCCTCCAATTCTTTTCTGCTCTCTCTTGCCCATATTGGGAGGTGGCTTTAGTGTGCTTCAAGGTAGTTTAAGCGTTTTTTTAAAGGAGAAGGGGTACTGTGGGACCGGGAGCTGCAAAGTTATGCGGCTGCTATCCTCGATAGCCCCGCCCCGCCCCCCAAGGAAGGGGATTCTTCATGGAATTTGAGTCCCCTGTCTTCTGCCCTGGCATGGCAACTGCCTGACTTCTCAGTTCTATACATGGCTAGGGAACTGGTAACATACAGGAACCATAGGCACATCATCTCACAGGAAGGCTTCCTTCTTCTGGGTGTGTGTCTATAACTGGCATCACTTGGAGTCACCTTACAGTTCAGTCCCTTTTGCACACCACTAGCAAAGTCCAGGTTTTTATAACTTATGAGTCCATAAGGGCGCAATAGGCACCTTGTAGGACAAGTAGTTTGCCTTAGAGTTGCCCCCCACAGGTGAAGTCCCACACTGCTGACAACTGGTCTCTGACATCAATAAGAACATAAGAACAACCCTGCTGGATTAGACCAGTGGTTCATCTAGTCCAGCATCCTGTCTCATACAGTAGATCCAACAACAGGGCATAGAAGCTGAGGCCTTCCTGTGCTATCAACTCTTGGCATTGGTATTCAGAGGTTTAGTGCCTCTGAATGTGGTCGTTCCCTTTAATCACCATGGCTAGTAGCCACTGATAGACTTTTCCTCCATGAATCTGTCTAATTCCCCTTTAAAGCTGTCTATATTTGTGGCCACTACATCTACTGGCAGGGAATCCCACATTTTAATCACTCTCTGTATAAAGAAATATTTCCTTTTGTCTGTCTTGAAACTACTGCCCATCAGTTTCATTGGATGTCCTCAAGGTATAGTATTTTGGGAGAGGAATAAGTTCTCTTCTTCAACTCTCTCCACTCCATGTATTAATTTATAAACCTCTATCATGTCCCTCCTTAGTCATCTCTTTTCTAAACTGACTCTTTAGCCTTTCTTCATAGGGAAGGTGCTCCAACCCTCTAATCATCTTGGTTGCCCTCCTGTAGACTTTTTCCAGTTCTGTGATGTCCTTTTTGATGAGACCTCACTATTGATCTATACAGGAGCATTATAATATTGGCCCTTATGTTTTCAAACCCTTTCCTAATAATCCCTAACACAGAGTTTACCTTTTTCACCTCTGCAGCACACTGGGTTGACACTTTCATTGAGCTATCCACTAGGACCCCAAGATCTTTTCCAGACCCCATTAGGCTATACTTGAACTTGGGATTTTTTTGTTCCAATGTGCATCCTCTTACACTTACCAACATTGAACGTCATTTGCCACATTCTTGCCCACTTACCCAATTTGTGGAGATACCGCAGGAGATTTTCTTCACAGTCAGCCTTGGTTTTCACCATCCTGAATAATGTTGTGTCATCTGCAAACTGCACCACTACACGACTCACCCCTAGTTCCAGATCATTTATGAACAAATGGAATAGGATTGCCCCCAGTTCTGATCCTTGTGGGACCCTACTGCTTACTTCCCTCTATTGTGAGAACTGTCCATTTATGCCTACTGTTTGCTAACTGTCATTTAGGTAATTTTTAATCCGTAAGAGATTTAACCTGTCCTCTTATATGACTTCCCTTTGCAAAAGCCTTGTTGATTTTCCCTCAGGCTATGTTTCTCTATGTGCCTGGTAACCTTTGATTAAAGTTTCTAGTAATTTCCCTGGGATAGGCATTAGGCAAAAAGGCCTGTAATTTCCTAGTTTCCCCCTGGACTCCTTTTTAAAATTTAGTGTAACTTCTGCTACTTTCCATTCTTCTGGTACAATAGCTGCATTTAGTGATGTTACATATATGGGTTAGTATATCAACAATTTCATTTGAGTTCCCTAAGAAAACCTACCTCACAGGGTGTCCACCTACCTCACAGGGTGTCTGTTGTGGGGAGGGGAAGGGAAAGGAGTTTGTAAGCCGCTCTGAGACTCCTTTGGGTAGCAAAGGGTGGGGTATAAATCCAATCTCTTCTTCTTCTCTTCTAAGAACTCTTGGGTGTATGCCATCAGGACCTGGAGACATATCACTTTTTAGTTTCCTCGAGAAGATAATCTCTTCCCCAAATAGATTCATCTCTTCTCATCTCAATTTGGCTCAATTTTTCAGACTCCCTTTCTGAAAATAGTGGCTGTGGCATGGGTACACGCCTGCAACACTTTCCACAGTGAATGCAGAAGCAAAGAAAGTCAGAGTCTGGTCCATAAGACATGATTTAGACCAATCCAAAGCACTTCACTTAATCACTTCCTGTGCCTCAAGACAACTTGATGGAAAGTCATGGTCCATAGTATCAGAGGCTCCTGATAGATGCAATAACAATTGTGAGGAAGCACAACTCTTGCCTATATTCAAATGGAGACTATAAACAAAAGCTGTTACCACCATTTCTGTCCCATAGCTATGTCTGAAAGGGATCTAGAGCAGATGTGCCATCAAGGAAGGTCTGGAGTTCTTCCACTACCACTCTATCCAGTTATCTTGCCCAGAAACAGCAGGTAAAGGTAAAGGTAAAGGTTCCCTTGCTCGAAAGCCAGTCGAATCCGACTCTAGGGTTGCAGTGCTCATCTCTGTTTCAAAGCCGAAGAGCCAGCGCTGTCCGAAGACGTTTCCGTGGTCATGTGGCCGGCATGACTAAACACCAAGGCGCACGGAATGCTGTTACCTTCCCACCGAAGTGGTCCCTATTTATCTACTTGCAATTTCTTGCTTTCGAACTGCTAGGTTGTCAGGAGCTGGAACTAGAGACAGGAGCTCACCCTGTCTTGCGGCACCCAGGTCTTGAACCACTGAACTACTGACCTTCCACAGCCTGCAGTTCAGCGTCTTAACCACTTGAGCCACCGCAGCTCCCTAGAAACAGCAGAGTAGAGATCAAATGTTAATTGACCACAACATTCTTCTCTAGTGATGGGAATTCCAAAGCTGAAGAGCCACCACAGACATCCCCCCCCCCACTTCTGAAGGTGGGACATGCAGAATAGAGCCTCCACAGAAGATCTTAAGAGACAGGCACTTTTGTACTGGAGTAGGTGGTCCTTCAACACTAGACTGCTTAGAGCCAGTGTATAAAACAAGGGATAGCTTGTTGTATTTTGAGAAACTATAAGATACATGCAGCTGTTACATTGCTTTATTCAAGGTTATTTATTCAAGTTTCTTTAAAGCAAACATTTGTGTTTGTAAAGAAAAGAGTTACAGTTTAGTTCTTCCACCGGTATACAAGCTTAATTGGGACTTATTTTTGAGTGCACACAAAGGATGGAGATCAGCAGCTCTAGCAATGACTGAACATTCAAGGCTTTAATGTGGAAGCACTGAGTTATAAAATGGATGCCTTATAATAAATGAAAACAATGCAAAGGCTCACAGAATACAAAGAATCTAAGAAAGAGAAATGATGTGCAGTTGGCTCACTGTCCTAAATAACTATATGTGTATTACTTGTAGAATTTTACATAAAATAAACTGTTTATTTCCACTCATCAGAGGTGTCTGGTCATTATTCCATTTTGTCTATTGCTTCTCAATATAATATAGATGATATACAATTTCATACAAACCTTTCATGTACATGTTTTTTAACAAAAACTTCAAATTAGAGGCTCTACAGTGCTCTATTTTATCTGACATAAACTTCAAGTAAAAGACTCTTCCGTGTTCTATTGAAACAACCTAAATAAATGACTATTTGCGACACTGAACCATCAAAATAAATTTCCCAATTAACTTTTACTACTGTACAGTCTAAAATGAATTTCCAGATTAACTTCTGATGAGTCCCCGGTGGTAACCCATTTTGTACATATACTTCTTCTTCTTTTTTTTTTTGAGCTGGATGTAATATTGTTTTATAACAACAAAAAACAAACAAAACAGCAAAACCCAAACAAATTTAACAAACAAACATACAATGGGAGAATCAATCCATTAATAATCTCTTAAATTTCTCTCTCTCTAAACAAAGGTAAATTTCTACACCTTAACATGTCCATTTAAACTTTTGCATGCATTACTATCAATGTTCTTATTATGTTCTTATTATGTTTTGTCTGGGTTGTAATCCCGATATTCCTTGCATTCAGTATTCTTTTTATATATATATATATATATTTATTTTGCATATCACATGATAACAACACAAATCATATTTTTTAAAAGATACTATACAGTCCATTACATCCTCT
>NW_015177038.1:445563-445697 GCF_001447785.1 Gekko japonicus | reverse complement strand
GCCACCGGCCCCGGCAAGCCGCTCATTCGGCCCGCATCCCAGTGGCCTGAGTCGGGCGCCCGCAGGCAACTTCAAGCAGGGGCGCGAGCTGGCGGGGGCTCTCTTGGGAGGAGGGGGGTGTGTGTGTGTGTCTC